>NC_065580.1:183110914-183299218 GCF_024542745.1 Macaca thibetana thibetana | reverse complement strand
AACTCTGTAAGATGAATTAACACATCAAAAAGCGGATTCTCAGAAAGCTTGTTTCTAGTTTTTATCAGAGGATATTTCCCTTGTCGCCATAAGTTTCAATGCCATCCAAAATATCCCTTCTCAGATTCCCCAAAAGCAGTGCTACCAAACTGCTCCATTGAAAGCTTCCTGTAACTCTGTGAGATGAAGTCACAAATCACAAAGCAGTTTCTCAGAAAGCTTCCTTCTGGTTTTTGTCTGAGGATATATCCTTTGTCACTGTAGGCTTCAATACGCTCCCAAATATCCTATTGCAGATTCCATGAAAACAGTGTTTTCAAACTACTAAATGAAAACATCAGTGTATTTCTGTGAGATGAGTTCACCCATCTGAAAGTAGTTTCTCAGATAGCTTCTTTCCAGTTTTTATCTGAAGATATTTCCTTTTACACCATAGGCCTCAATGCGCTCCCATACATCACTTTGCAGACCCATGAAAACTGTGTTTGTAAACTCCTCCATGAAAAGACGGGTGTAACTCTGTGAGATGAATTCAAACATCGCAAAGAAATTTCTCAGAAAGCTTCTTTCTTGTATTTATCAGAATATATTAACTTTGTCATGATAGGCTTCAATGCGATCCAAAATATACCTTCTCAGATTCCCCAAAAAGAGAGCTACCTAATGTCTCCATGTAAAGAATGGTATAACTCTGTGAGATGAATTCACACATCACACAGCTGTTTCTCAGAAAGCTTATTTCTAGCTTTTATCTGAGGATATTTCCTTATTCACCATAGGCCTCAATGTGCTCCAGAATATCCCATCACAGATTCCATGAAAAAAATGTTACCAAACTTCTCAATGAAAAGAATGGTGTAACTCCATGAGATGAATTCCCACATCAGAAAGAAGTTTCTAAGAAAGTTTCTTTCTAGATTTTATCTGAGGATATTTCGTTTGTCACCATAGGCTTCAATGCGATCCAAATTATCCCTTCTCAGATTCCCCAAAAACAGAGTTACCAAACTGCTCCATGAAAACATTCGTGTAACTCTGTGAGATGTACTCACAAATCACACAGCAGATTGTCATAAAGCTTCTGTCTAGTTTTTGTCTGAGGATATTTTCTTTTCCGTCGTTTGCTTCAATGCGCTTGTGAATATCACTCTGCAGATTCCATGAAAATAGTGTTAGCAAACTGCTACATGAAAACCAAGGTGTAAATCTGTGATATGAGTTCAAACATCGGAAAGCAGTTTCTCAGAAAGCTTCTTTTTGGTTTTTCTCTGAGGATAATTCCTTTGCAACCATGGGCTTCAATGCACTCTTAGATATCCCTTCTCAGACACCACAAAAACAGTGATGTCAAAGTACTCCCTCAACAGAATCGTTTACCTCTATGAGATGAATGCACACATCACAAAGGAGTTTCTCTGAAAGCTTCTTTCTTGTTTTCATCTGAGGAAAATTCCTTTTTCACCATATTCCTCAACACATTCCCGAATATCCCATTGCAGTTTATACGAAAAAAGCATTAGCAAACTTCTCAATGAAAAGAACAGTGTTACCCTGTGAGATGAATTCACACATCACAAAGCCATTTCACAGAAAGATTCTTTTCGGTTTTTATCGGAGGATATTTCATTTATCACCTTAGGATTCAATGCAGCCCAAAATATCCCTTCTCAAATTCCACGAAAATTGTGCTACTAAAGTGCTCCATGAAAAGAATAGTGTAACTCTGTGAGATGAATTCAGCCACCACAAAGTTGTTTCTCAGAGAGCTTCTTTCTAGTTTTTAACTGAGGATATTCCCTTATTCACCATATTCCTCAATGTGCTCCAGAATATCTCATTCCAGATTCCACGAAAAAAGTGTTAGCAAACTTCTCAATGAAAGAACAGTGTAATTCTATGAGATGAATTCACACAACACAAAGAACTTTCTCAGAAAGATTCTTTCACGATTTTATCTGAGGATAGTTCCTTTATCACCACAGGCTTCAACGCAGTGTAAAATATCTCTTCTCAGATTCCCCAAGAACAGTGCTACCAAACTGCTCCATGAAAAGAATCATGTAACTCTGTGCGATTAATTCACAAATCACAAAACAACATCTCAGAAGGTTTCTTTCTATTTTTTTTCTGAGGATATTTCCTTTTTCATCGTTTGCCTCAATGCGCTCATGAATGGCCCTCTGCAGATTCCACGAAAATAGTGTTAGCAAACTGCTTCAAGAAGAGAAATGTGTAAATCTGTGAGATGAATTCTCACATCACAAAGCAATTTCTCAGAAAGCTTCTTTTTGGTTATAGGCTGAGGATATTTAATTTGTCACCATAGGCTTCAATGTGCTCCCAAATATCCTATTGCAGATTCCATGACAATAGTGTTATCAAACTGCTCAATGAAAACAACAGTGTAACTCTGTGAGATGAATTCACAGAAACTTTCTTTCTCAGAAAGCCTCTTTCTAGTTTTTATCTGAGGATATTTCCTTTGTCACCACAGGTTTCAATGCAATAAAAATTATCCCTTCTCAGATTCCCCAAAAAGAGTTCTACAAAACTGCTCCATGAAAAGAAAGGTGTAACACTGTGAGATAAATTCACACATACCAAAGAGGTTTCTCTGAAAGCTTCTTTCTAGTTTTCATCTGAGGATACTTCCTTAGTAAACATAGGCTTCAATGCGATCCAAAATATCCCTTCATGATTCAAAAAAAGAAAAAGAGTGCTACTAAACTGCTCAATGAAAAGAATCATGAACTCTGTGAGGTGAATTAACACACCACAAAACAGTTCCTCAGAATGCTTCTTTATAGTTTTTATATGAGGATATTTCCTTTGTCACTATAAACTTCAATGTGCTCCAAAATATCACATTGCAGATTTCAAGAAAACAGTGTTAGCAAACTGCTCAATGAAAATAACAGTTTTACTCTGTGAGAAGAATTCTCACAACACAAAACACTTCCTCAGACACTTTCTTTCTAGTTTTTATCTGAGGACATTTCCCTTTTCATTATACGCCAGAGTACCCTCCCAAATATCATTTTACAGATTCCATGAAAACAGTGTTAGCAACCTACTCAATGAAAAGAAAGGTGTAACTCTGTGAGATGAATTCACACATCACAAAGAACTTCCTCAGAAACTTTCTTTCTAGTTTTGATCTGAGGCTATTTCCTTTGTCACTATATTCTTCAATGAGATCTAAAGTATCCCTTCTCAGATTACCCAAAAACAGTGAGACCAAACTGATCCATGAAAAGAATCATTAACTCCGTGAGATGAATTAACACATCATATAGCAGTTTCTCAGAAAACTTCTTTCTCATTTTTACCTGTGGATATTTCCTCAAACTGCTCCATGGATACAAAGGTGTAACCCTTTGAGTTGAATTCACACATCACAAGGAAGTTTCTCAGAAAGCTTCTTTCTAGCTTTTATCTTAGGATAATTCCTTTGTCATGACGGGCTTCAATACAATCCAAAGTCTCCCTTCTTAGATGCCCAAAAACAGTGCTACCAAACTGCTCCATGAAAAGAATGGTGTAATTCTGTGGGATTAATTCACACATCACAAAGCAATTTCTCAGAAAGCTTCTTTCTTGTTTTTATCTGAGGATATTTTCTTCTTCACCACAGAGCTCAATGCGCTCCCAAATATCCCTCTGCAGATTCCACGAAAACAGTGATAGCAAAGTGCTCCAAGAAAAGGAAGGTGTAACTCTGTGAGATGAATTCACACATCACAAAGAAGTTCCTCAGAAAGCTTCTTTCCAGTTTTTATATGAGGATATTCCCTTTGTCTCCATAGGCTTCAATGTGATACAAATTATCCCTTCTCAGACTCCCCAAAAACACTGCCAGCAAACTGATCCATGAAAAGAATCGTGTAACTCTGTGGGATGAACAACACATCAAAATGTGGTTTCTCAGAAAGCTTTCTAGTTTTTATATAATATTATTTAATTTGTCACCATAAGCATGAATGCACTCTGAAATATCCCATTGCAAACTCCAAGAAAACAGTGTTGGCCATCTGCTCAATGAAAGGAACAGTGTAACTCTGTGAGATGAATTCACACGTCACAAGGGAGTCTCTCGGAAAGCTTCTTTCTAGTTTTTATCTGAGGATGTTTCCATTTTTACTATAGGCCTCAATGTACTCCATATATCCCTTTGCAGATTCCATGAAAATGGTGGTAGCAAATTGCTCCATGAAAAGAAAGGTGTAAATCTGTGATATGAATTCAAACTTCTCAAAGAACTTTCTCAGAAAACTTCTTTCTAGTTTTTAACTGAGGTAATTAACTTTGACACCATAGACTTCAGTGCAATCCAAAATATCCCTTCTCAGATTCCCCAAAAACAGTGCTACCAAACTGAACCATAAAAAGAATCATGTAACTCTGTGAGATTAATTAACACATCACAACACAGTTTCACAGAAAGCTTCTTTCTAGTTTTTATCTGAGGATAATTCCTTTGCCATCATAAGCTTCAATGTACTTCAAAATATCCCACTGCAGATTCCAAGAAAACAGTGTTAGAAAATGCTCAATGAAAAGAACAGTGTAACTGTGTGAGATGAATTCACACATCACAAAGCAGTCTCTCAGAAAGCTTCTTTCTAGTTTTTACCTGAGGCTATTTCCATTTTCACCATAGGCCTCAATGCGTTCCCAAATATCCCTTCTGAGATTCCATGAAAAAAGTGTTAGGAAACTGCTCCATGAAAAGAATGGTGTAACTCTGTGAGATGAATTCACGCATCACCAAAATCTTTCTCAGAAAACTACTTCCTGTTTTCTAAAGGAGGATATTTCATTTGTCACCATACTCTTCGATGCAATCTGAAATATCCCTTCTCAGATCCCCCAAAAACAGTGTGACCAAACTGATCCATAAAAGGAATCATGTAACTGTGTGAGATGAAATCACACATCACAAAGCAGTTTTTTCAGAGCACTTCTTTTTGCTTTACTTCTGAGATATTTCGAATGTCACCATATGTTTCAAACCACTGCCAAATATCCTAATGCAGATTCCATGAAAAGAGTGTTAGCAAACTGCTCCAAGAAATGAATCTTGTAACTCTGTGAGATGAATTCACACATCACAAAGCAGTTTCTCAGAAAGATTCTTTCCAGTATTAATCTAAGGATATTTAGTTTTACACCATAGGCCTCAATGGGCTCCCAAATATCCCTTGAAGTTTCCACCAAAGGGGTGCTAGCAAACGGCTCCATGAAAAACAAGGTGTAACTCTATGAGATGAATTCACACGTCACAAAGAAATTTCTGAGAATGCTTCTTTCTCATATTTATTTGAGAGTAATTCCTTTGCCAACATAGGCTTCAATGCGATCTCAAGTATCCCTTCTCAGATTCCCGAAAAACAGTTTTACCAAACTGCTCCATGAAAAGAATCATGAAACTCTGTGAGATGAATTCACGCATCACAAGGCAGTTTCTCAGGAAGCTTCTTTCTAGTTTTTATCTGAGGATATTTCCTATTTCACCATAGGGCTCAATGCATTCCCAAATATCCCTTTGCAGATTCCATGAAAACAGTGCTATCAAACTGCTCAGTGAAAACAGCAGTCTTACATTGTGGGATGAATTCACACATCACAAAGTAGTTTCTCAGAAAACTTCTTTCCAGTTTTTCCCTGAGGATATTTAGTTTTTCACCGTAGGCCTCAATGTTCTCCCAAATATCCCTTTGCAGATTCCACACAAGTAGTGTTAGCAAACGGCTCCATGAAAAGGAGGTGTAACTCTGTGAAATGAATTCACTCATCACAAAGTGCTTTCTCACAACGCTTCTTGATAGTTTTCATCTGAGGGTATTTCCTTTGTCAATGTAGACTTCACTGTGATTCAAAATATCCCTTCTCAGATTCCCGAAAAACAGTTTTACCAAACTGCTCCATGAAAAGTATCGTGAAACTCTGTGAGATGAATAAACACATCACAAAGCAGTTTCTCAGAAAGCTTCTTTCTAGTTTTTTATCTGAGGATATTTCCTTTGTCACCGTAGGCTTCAAAGCGATCCAAAATATCCCTTCTCAGATTGGCAAAAACAGTGTTGCGAATCTGCTCCATGAAAAGAATCCTGTAAGTCTGTGACAAGAGTTTGCACATCAGAAAGCATTTTTCTAGTTTTTATATGATGGTATTTCCTTTGTCACCTTAAGCTTCAATGTGCACTGAAATATAACGTTGCAGATTCCATGAAAACCGTGTTAGCAAACTGCTCAAAGAAAAGGACTGTGTAACGCTGTGAGTTGAATTCAAACATCACAAAGCAGTTTCTCAGAAAGCTTCTTTCTCGTTTTTATGTGAGGATATCCCCTTTTTCACTATATGTCTCAATGTGCACCCAGATATCCCTTTGCAGATTCCATGAAAACAGTGTTAGCAAACTCTCAGTGAAAAGAACAGTGTAACATGGTGAGATAAATTAACACACTACAAAGCAGTTTCTCAGAAATTTTCTTTCTAGTTTTTATCTGAGTATATTTAGTTTTTCAAAATAGGCCTCAATGCGCTCCCCAATATCCCTTTGCAGTTTCCACAAAAACAGTGTTAGCAAACGGCTCCATGAAAAGAAAGATTTAACTCTTGGAGAGGAATTGCACCATCGCAAGAACTTTCTCAGAACACTTCTTTCTAGTTTTTATCTGATTTTATTTCCTTTGTCAAGATAGGCTTCAATGCGATCCAAAATATCCCTTCTTAGACTTCCCCAAAACGGTGCTACCAAACTGCCAAATGAAAAGAATTGTGTAACTCTGTGAGATGAATTATCACATCGCAAAGCGATTTCTCAGCAAGTGTCTTTCTAGTTCTTATATTAGGATATTTCCTTTGTCACCTAAATTTTGAATGCACTCCAAAATGTGCCTTTGCAGATTCCACAAAAACAGTGTTAGCAAATTGCTCAATGAAAAGAACAGTGTAACTCTGTGAGATGAATTCACATATCACAAAGGAGTTTCTAGGAGGCTTCTTTCTACTTATTATTTGAAGATATTTCCTTTTTAATTATAGGTCTCAATGTGCTCCCAAATATCCCTTTGCAGATTCCACGAAAGCAGTGTTAGCAAACTGCTCAGTGAAAAGAACAGTATAACACTGTGAGATGAATTCACACATCACAAAGCAGTTTCTCAAAAACTTCTCTCTAGTTTTTATCTGAGGATATTCCCTTTTTCATTATATGACTCAATGTGCTCCCATATATCCCTTTGCAGATTACACAAAAACAGTGTTAGCAAACTGCTTCATGGAAAGAAAGGTATAACTCTGTGTGATGAATTCACACATCACAAAGAACTTCCTCAGCAACCTATCACAAGAACAGAAAACCAAACACCGCATGTTCTCACTCATAGGTGGGAATTGAACAATGAGATCACTTGAAGTCTATAAGGGGAACACCACACTCCAGGGCCAATTATGGGGAGGATGGAGTGGGGAGGAATGGCATTGGGAGTTATACCTGATGTAAATGATGAGATGAGTGTGCTGACGAGTTGATGGGTGCACACACCAACATGGCACAAGTATACATATGTAACAAACCTGTACGTTGTGCACATATACCCTAGAACTTAAAGTATAATAAAAATAAATAAATAAATAAGAAAGATAATAATCCTCAAAAAAAATTAAAAAAGAAAACAGTTCCATGAATGACTAAGATACTACAGTTCAGGTGCACAGCCTTCTAATGGTTTCATTGAGTTAGAAAGAAAAGTTTAATCTAAGTATATATAAAAAAAGAATTATATCTCATCTTTATTCTGGAAAGGAGTCAGCATACATTACATGTCAATATTCAATTCTTAATTTTCAAGATGAATGGAAGGGAAAAGAATGAATTAATCCAAAGCAAGAGGGTAGTTTTTAAAAATCATGCTTTATTCTGGAATTCAGTCAGAGGCAGATGAACCATAGATGTTCATCACCCATCCCAGTACCAAGTTCCTTTTCAGCAGTGCAAGTGGGACCATAAATGAAATGGGTAAATCAAGGCTACCCTGGTATTGCCCTATTAACTTTCCATAGTTAACTTTATACATTCTGCTCGATATTTTAAAATCAAAAGAGCTTCTGGTAGAAGTCAGTTGATAGACAAAAACTTTTAAAATGGACTTCTTGGCCGGGCGCGGTGGCTCAAGCCTGTAATCCCAGCACTTTGGGAGGCCGAGACGGGCGGATCACGAGGTCAGGAGATCGAGACCATCCTGGCTAACACAATGAAACGCCGTCTCCACTAAAAATACAAAAAAATTAGCCGGGCGTGGTGGCGGCGCCTGTAGTCCCAGCTACTCGGGAGGCTGAGGCAGGAGAATGGCGGGAACCCGGGAGGCGGAGCTTGCAGTGAGCTGAGATCGTGCCACTGCACTCCAGCCTGGGCGACAGAGCGAGACTCCGCCTCAAAAAAATAAAAAATAAAAATAAAAATAAAAATAAAATGGACTTCTTATTCAGTCTGTAACCATAGCTGTGTTCCCATCGTTTTGCCTTCCTGTTTCCCATCCTCTAACCTTAAAAATTTTTAATTCATTTCCTGGACTCTCATGTTCCACCCTCTGTGAAGATCTGCTCCACAGTTTTAGACAAAGTGAATTCCTCTTAATGAAATTTCTTTGACACTCAAAGTCAAAGTTTATAGCTTAGTAATTATTCTATGAACATCTCTTACCTCCTTAATTGGTCTGGAAGCTCCCTGAGTATGGAGAGTCTATATTCATGTTGCTTATTTTGTGGAGATTCCAGAGAAACTGTTAGCAAAATGCTCTATGAAAAGAAAGGTGTAACCCTGTGAAATGAATTCACACATCACAAAGAAATTTCTCAGAAAGCTTCTTTCTAGTTCTTATCTGAGGGTATTTCCTTTGTCACCACTGGCTTCAATGCAGCCCAAAATATCCCCTCTCAGATTCTACAAAAACAGTGCTACCAAACTGTTCCATGAAAAGAATGATTTAACTCTGTGCGATGAATTCACATATCACAATGCAGTTTCTTAGAAAACTTCTTTCTAGATTTTATCTGAGGATATTTACTTTTTCACCATATTCCTCAATGCGCTCTCGAATATCCCATTGCAGAATAAATGAAAAAGTTTTAGCAAACTTCTCAATGAAAAGAATGGTGTAACACTGTGAGGTGAATTTACACATCACAAACCATTTCACAGAAAGCTTCTTTTTAGTTTTTATCTGAGGATAGTTCCTTTGTCACCATAGGATTCAGTGCTCTCCCAAATATCCTACTGCAGATTCCACGAAAACAGTGTTTTCAAACTGGTCCGTGAGAAGAAAGGTTTAACTCTGTGAGATAATTTCACACATCACAAACAACTTTCTCAGAAAGATTCTTTATACTTTTTATCTGAAGATATTTCCTTTGTCACCATAGCCTTCAATGAGATCCAAAATATCCCTTCTAGATACCCCCAAAACACTCCTGCAATCTGATACATGAAAATGTTTGTGTACTTATGTGAGATGAAATAGCTCATCACAAAGCAGTTTCTCAGAAAAATTTCTTTTGAATTTTAACATGAGGGTATTTCCTTTATCACTGTAGTCCTCAATGCACTTTGGACTATCCTATTTCTGTTTCCATGAAAATAGTGTTAGCAAACTGCTCCATGAAAACAGGGGTGTAACTCCATGAGACAAATTCATCCATCACAAAGACGTTTCTCAGAAAGCTTCTTCTTCGTTTTTGTCTGAGGATATTTCCTTTCTCACCATTGGCTTCAATGCGATCCAAAATATCCCTTCTCAGATACCCCAAAAACAGTGCTTCCAAAGTGATCCATGAAAAGAACCATGTAACTCTGTAGGCAGAAATAACACATCACAAAACGGTTTCTCACAAACCTTCTCTCTAGTTTTTGTCTGAGGATATTTCCTTTGTCACCATAAACTTTAATGTGCTCCAAAATATCCCATTACAGATTCCAGAATACAGTGTTAGAAAACTTCTCAATGAAAAGAACGGTGTAACTCTGTGAGATAAATTGACACATCACAAAGTGGTTTCACAGAAAGTTTCTTCTCGGTTTTAATCAGAGGATATTTAACTTGTCACCATAGGCTTCAATGCACTCCCAAACATCCTAGAGTAGATTCCATGAAAATAGTGTTAGCAAACTGCTCCATGAAAAGAAAGGTGTAAATATCTGAGATGAATTCACACATCATAAAGCAGTTTCTCAGAAAGTATCTTTTTGGTTTTTGTCTGAGGATATTTCCTTTGTCACCATGTGTTCCAATGTACTCCAAAATATCCTATTGCAGATTCCCCAAAAACAGTGCTAGCAAACTGAACCATGAAAAGAATTGTGTAACTCTGTGAGATGAATTAACACATCACAAAGTGATTTGTCAGAAAGGTTATTTCTAGTTTTTATCTGAAGATATTTAATTTGTTATCATTGGCTTCAATGCAATTCAAAATATCCCTTCTCAAATTCCCCTAAAACAGTGTTACCAAACTGCTTCATGAAAAGTGTGGTGTAACTCTGTGAGATGAATTCTCACATCACAAAACTGTTTCTCAGAAAGCTTCTTTCTAGTTTTTACCTGAGGATATTTCCTTTTCACATATTCCTCAATGCACTCCCAAGTATTCCTTTGCAGATTTCCCAAAAACAGTTTCAGTAACCTGCTCCAGGAAAAGATTTGTGATACTCTGTGAGATGAATACACATATCACAAAGCAGTTTCTGAGAAAGCTTCCATCTGATTTATATCTGAGAATATTCCCTTTGTCACCATAGGCTTCAGTGTGATCCAAAATAGCCCTTCTCAGATCCTCCAAAATCAGTGCTACCAAAATGCTCCATGAAAAGATCCTGTAAATCTGTGAGATTTATTCACAAATCAGAAAGCATTTTCATAGAAACCTTCTTTCTAGTTTTTGTCTGAGGATATTTTCCTTTTCACCACAGGCCTTGTTGCACTGGTGAATATCCCTTTGCAGATTTCACGAAAATCGTGTTAGGAAACTGCTCCAAAAAAAGAAAGGTGTAAATCTGTGAGATGAATTCACACATCACATAGCAGTTTCTCAGAAAGCTGCTTTTTGTTTTTTTGTCTGAGGATATTTCCTTGGTCACCATATCCTTCAATGCACTCCCAAATATCCTTTTGCATTTTCCATGAAAACAGTTTTACCAAACTGCTCCAAGAAAAGAATCATGCCACTCTGTGAGATGAATACAGACATCACAAAGTAGTTTCTCAGAAAGCTTCTTTCTATTTTTTATCTGAGGATATTTCCTTTAGCACCACAGGCTTCAATGCGATCCAAAATATCCCTTCTCAGCGTCCCCAAAATCAGTGCTAACAAACTGCTCCATGAAAAGAAATTGTAAGTCTCTGAGATGAATTCTCAAATTGGAAAGCAGTTTGTCAGAAACTTCTTTCTAGTTTATGTCTGAGAATATTTCCTTTGTCAGCATAAGCTTCAATGTGCTCCAAAATATCCCATTGCAGATTCCAGGAAAACAGTGTTAGCAAGCTACTCAATGAAAAGAACAGTATAACTCTGTGGGACAAATTGACACATCCCAAAGCAATTTCTCTGGAAAGCTTCTATTCCGTTTTTGTCTGAGGATATCTCCTTTGTCACCATAGGCTTTAATGCACTCCAAAATATCCTATTGCAGATTCCATGGGAACAGTTTAAGCAGACTTCTCACTGAAAAGAACAGTGTAACTCTGCGAGATGAATTCACACATCACACAGAAGTTTCTCAGAATGCTTCTTTCTAGTTTTTATCTGAAGATATTTCCTTTGTCACTATGGGTTTCAATGTGATTCAAAGTATCCTTGCTAATATCACACAAAAACAGTACTAAAAATCTGCTCCATGGAAAAAAAATGGGTAACTCTGTGAGATGAATTAACACATCACAAAGAAATTTCTCAGAAAGCTTCTTTCTAGTTTTTATGTTAGGATATTCCTTTTTTTCTTTCTTCTTTTTTTTTTTTTTGCTTTGTTCAGTACTGTATATCCCACACCTAGTCCAGTGCTACAAGTAGTATTTTATTTACTAATGTTTTTATATTTTTTATTATACTTAATTTGTAGGGTACATATGCACAAGGTGGAGGTATGTTACATATGTATACATGTGCCATGTTGGTGTGCTGCACCCATCAACTCATAAGCACCCTTCAACTCGTCATTTACATCAGGTTTAACTCCCATTGTCCTCAATCCCCCCTCCACCCTCCCAACAATAGGTCCCAGTGTGTGATGTTCCCCTTCCCATGTCCAAGTGATCTCAATGTTCAATTCCCACCTATGAGTGAGAACATGTGGTGTTTGGTTGCTGTTCTTGTGATAGTTTGCTGAGAATAATGGTTTCCAGCTGCATCCATGTCCCTACAAACAACACAGACTCATCTTTTTATGGCTACATAGTATTCCATGGTGTATATGTGCCACATTTTCTTAATCCAATCTGTCACTGATGGACATTTGGGTTGATTCCAAGTCTTTGCTATTGTGATTTCTGCCACAATAAACAGACTTTTGCATGTGTCTTTGCAGCAGCATAATTTATAATCCTTTGGGTATATTCCCAGTAATGGGATGGCTGGGTCACATGGTATTTCTAGTTCTAGATCCTTGAGCAAATCCATTTGTTTTCCACATTGGTTGAACTAGTTTACAATCCCACCAACAATGTAAAAGTGTTCCGATTTTTCTACACCTTCTCCAGCACCTGCTGTTTCCTGACTTTGTAGTGATTTCCATTCTAACCAGTGTGAGATGGTATCTCATTGTGGTTTTGATTTGCATTTCTCTGATGGTCAGTGATGATGAGCATTTTTTCACGTGTCTTTTGGCTGTATGAATGTCTGCTTTTGAGAAATGTCTGTTCATATCTTTTGCCCACTTTTTGATGTTTTTTTTTTTTTTCTTGTAAATTTGTTTGGGTTCTTTGTAGGTTCTGGATATTAGCCCTCTGTCAAATGAGTAGATTGCAAAAACTTTCTCCCATTCTGTAGGTTTCCTATTCACTTTGAAGGTAGTGTGTTTTGCTGTGCAGAAGTTTAATTAGATTAATTTTAGTTTAGTTTAGTAATTTCAGTTTAATTAGTTTAATTAGATCTTTAGTTTAATTAGATCCCATTTGTCAATTTTGGCTTTTGCTGCCATTGCTTTTGGTGTTTTACACATGAAGTCCTTGCCCATGCCTATGTCCTGAATGATATTACCTACGTTTTCTTCTAGGGTTTTTATGGTATTATGTCTAACATTTAAGTCTCTAATCCATCTTGAATTAATTTTCATATAAGGAGTAAGGAAAGGATCCAATTCCAGCTTTCTGCTTATGGCTAGCCAATTTTCCAAGCACCACTTATTAAATAGGGAATCATTCCTCATTTCTTGCTTTTCTCATGTTTGTCAAAGATCAGATGACTGTAGGTGTGTGGTATTATTTCTGAGGGCTCTATTCTGTTCCCTTGGTCTATATTTCTGTTTTGGTACCAGTACCATGCTGTTTTGGTTACTGTAGCCTTGTAATATAGTTTGAAGTCAGGTAGCATGATGCCTCCAGCTTTGTTCTTTTGACTTAGGATTGTCTTGGCAATGTGGGCTCTTTTTTGGTTCCATATGAACTTTAAACCGATTTTTTCCAATTCTGTGAAGAAAGTCATTGGTAGCTTGATGAGGATTGCATTAAATCTATAAATGACCTGGGCAGTATGGCCATTTTCACAATATTGATTATTCCTATCCATGAGCATGGTATGTTCTTCCATTTGTATGTGTCCTCTTTTATTTCACTGAGCAGTCACCATAACCTTCAATGCGCTCCAAAATATTCTATTGCAGATTCCAAGAATACAGTGCTACCAAACTGCTCCATGAAAATAATCATGTAACACTGTGAGATGAATTCACAAATCACAAAGCAGTTTCTCAGAAAGCTTCTTTCTAGTTTTGGTCTGAGGATATTTCCTTTTTCATAATAGGCCTCAATGCGATCGCGGATATCCCCTTGCAGATTTCACGAAAGTAGTGTTAGCAAACTGCTCCATGAAAAGAAAT
Source organism: Macaca thibetana thibetana (assembly GCF_024542745.1). Taxonomy (NCBI): domain Eukaryota; kingdom Metazoa; phylum Chordata; class Mammalia; order Primates; family Cercopithecidae; genus Macaca; species Macaca thibetana. The sequence continues at coordinate 183,285,128 of NC_065580.1, read as the reverse complement.
GTATAAATCTCTGACATGAATTCACACATCAGTCAGCAGTTTCTCAGAAAGTTTCTTTTTGGTTTTTGTCTGAGGATGTTTCCTTTGTCATCATAGGCTTCAATGTACTCCCAAATATCCTATTGCAAATTCCCCAAAAACAGTGATACCAAAATGATACTGATAAGAATCTTGTAACTCTGTGAGATGAATTAAGACGTCACAAAGTGGTTTCTCAGAAAATTCTTTCTCGTTTTCATATGAGGATATTTCCTTTGTCACCATAAGCTTCAATGCACTCCAAAATATCCGATCTGATTGCAGATTAAAAGAAAACAGTGTTTGCAAACTGCTCAATGAAAACAGCATTGTAACTCTCTGAGATGAATTCACACATCACAAAGCAGTTTATCAGAAAGCTTCTTTCTAGTTTTTATCTGAGGATATTTCCTTTATCACCATAGACCTCAATGCAATTCCAAATATTCCTTCTCAAATTCCCCAAAAACAGTGCTAATAAACAGCTTCACGAAAAGTGTGGTGTAACACTATGAGGTGAATTTTCACATCACAAAATCGTTTCTCAGAAAGCTTCTTTCTACTTTTTATCTGAGGATAATTCCTTTTTCACCATATTCCTCAATGTGCTCCCAAATACCCCTTTGCAGATCCATGAAATGTGTTTTAGCAAACTGCTCCAAGAAATGAATCATGCTACTCTTTGAGAGGAATACACACATCAAAAATCGGTTTCTCAGAAAGCTTCTATCTAGTTTTTATCTGAGAATATTCCCTTTTCCACCATACGCTTCAATGTGACCAAAATATCGCTTCTCAGATTCCCCAAAAACAGTGCTACCAAGCTGTTCCATGAAAAGAATCGTGTAAATCTGTGAGATGAATTCACAAATCAGAAAGTAGTTTCATAGAAAGTTTCTTTCTAGTTTTTGTCTGAGGATATTTGCTTTTTCACTACAGGCCTCACTGAGCGCATGAATATCCCTTTTCAGATTCCAAGAAAATAGTATTAGCAAACTATTCCATGAACAGAATGGTGTAAATCAGTGAGATGAATTCACACATCACAAAGCAGTTTCTAAAAATGCTTCCTCTTGGTTTTTGTCTGAAGATATTTCCTTTGCCACTTTAGGCTTCAACATGCTCCCAAATATCCTATTTGAGATTCTGCAAAAACAGATACCAAACTGCTACAAGAAAAGTATCGTGCTACTCTGTGAGATGAATATACACACCACAAAGAAGTTTCTCAGAAAGATTCTTTGTAGTTTTTTTCTGAGGATATCTCCTTTGTCACCATAGGCTTCAATGCAATCCAAAATATCCCTTCTCAAATTCCCCAAGAACAGGGATATTAAACTGCTCTATGAAAAGAATGGTGTAACTCTGTGAGAGGAATTTACAAATCACAAAGGAGTCTCTCAGAAAACTTCTGTCAAGTTTGATATGAGGATATTTCCTTTGTCACCCTAAGTTTCAATGAGCTCTGAAATATCCAATTGCAGATTCCAAGAAAACAAACAGTGTTAGCAAACTGCTCAATGAAAACAGCATTGTAACTCTGAGATAAATCATGTGTAACAAAGCAGTTTATCAGAAAGCTTCTTTCTAATTATTATCTGAGGGTATTTCCTTTTTCAACATATTCCTAACTGCACTCCTGAATATCCCATTACAGAGTCCACGAAAAAAGTGTTAGCAAACTTCTCAATGAAAAGAAAGGTGTAAATCTGTTAGATGAATTCACGCATCACCAAGCAGTTTCACAGAAGGATTCTTTTTGTTTTCTATCAGGGGATAATTCCTTTGTAACCAAAAACTTCAAGGTGCTACCAAATATCCTATTGCAGATTCCACAAAAACAGTGTTATCAATCTACCCAATTCAAGCAATGGTGTATCTTTGTGAGATGAAATCAAACATCACAAAGCAGTATTTCAGAAAGCTTCTTTCTAGTTTTTAATCTCAGGATATTTCCTTTTTCTCCATAGGCCTCAATGTTCTCCCATTGCAGATACCGTGAAAACAGTGTTAGCAAACTGCTCAATGAAAAGAATGGTGTGACTCTGTGAGATGAATTCACATATCACAAAGCGGTTTCACAGGAGGGTACTTTCCAGTTTTTATGTGAGAATATTTTGTTTTTCACCATAGAACTCAATGCGTTCGCAAATATCCAATAGCAGATTACACGAAAACAGTGTTACCAAACTGCTCAATGGAAAGAAAGGTGTAACTCTGTGTGATGAATTCAAACATCACCAAGAAGTTTCTCAGAAAGCTTCTTTCTTTTTTTATCTGAGGATATTTCCTTTGTCACCATAGGATTCAATGCAATCCAAACGATCCCTTCTCTGATTCAACAGAAAGAGTGCTACCAAATCACTGCATGAAAAGAAAGGTGTAAGTCTGTGAGATGAATTAACAAATAACAAAGCAGTTTCCCAGAAACCTTCTTTCTAGTTTTTGTCTGAGGAAATTTCCTTTGTCACCATAAGCTTCAAAGTGCTCCAAAATATCCCATAGAAGATTCCAAGAAAACAGTGTTACCAAACTGCTCAATTAAAAGAACAGTGTAACTCTGGGAGATGAATTCACACATCACAAAGCAGCTTCTCAGAAAACTGCTTTATGATTTCCATCTGAGGATATTTATTTTTTCACCATATTCATCAAGGCACAGGGGAATATCCCTTTGCAGATTCCACAAAAATATTGTTAGTAATTTCTACCATGAAAAGAAAGTTGTAAATCTGTGAGATGAATTCACACATCACAAAGCAGTTTCTCAGAAAGCTTCTTTTTTGTTTTTGTCTCAAGATATTTCCATTGTCACCATAGGCTTCAATGTGTTCCCAAATATCCTAATGCAGATTCCATGAAAACAGTGTTAGCATAAGCTTCATGAAAAATAAAAACGTATAACTCTGTGAGATGAATTCACATGTCACAAAGAACCTTCTCAGAAAGCTTCTTTCTAGTTTTTATCTAAGGATATTTCTTTCATCACCATTGGCTTCAATGTGATTAAAAATATCCCTTCTCAGATTCCACAATAACAGTGCTACAAAACTGCTCTATGAAAAGAATCGTGTATTTCAGTCAGACGAATTCACAAATAAAAAAAGTAGTTTCTTACAAAGCTTCTTTCCAGTTTTTATCTGAGGATATTTCCTTTTTCAACATAGGCCTCTACTCGCTCCCAAATATCCCTTTGTAGATTCCACAAAAACAGTGTTAGCAAACTACTCCATGAAAAGAAAGATGTTACTCTGTGAGATGAATGCACACCTCACAAAAAAGTTTCTCAGAAAGCTTCTTTCTAGTTTTTATCAGAGGATATTTCCTTTATCACCATAGGCTTAAATGCGATCCAAAATATCCCTTCTGAGATTTCCCAAAAACAGTGCTACCAAACTGTGCCATGCAAAGAAAGGGGCAACTCTGTGAGATGCATTCCCACATCACAAAGAAGTTTCACAGTAAGCTTCTTTTTTGTTTTTGTCTGAGGGTATTGCATTTATCACCATATACTTCAATGCACTCCAAAATATCCCTTCTCAGACTCCCCAAAAATATCTCACTGTAGATTCCAAGAAAACAGTGTTAGCAAACTGTTTAGTGAAAGAACAATGTAACTCTATTAGATGAATTCACACATCACAAAGCAGTTTCTCAGAAAGCTTCTTTCTAGTTTTTATATAAGGATATTTCCTTTTTCACTATAGGCCTGAATGCATTCCCAAATATCCCTTTGTAGATTCCATGGAAACAGTGTTAGCAAACTGCTCCATGAAAAGAAGGGTATAACTCTGTTTGGGGAATACACACATCAGTTTCTGAAACTGATGTGTGTATTCTCAGAAAGCTTCTTTCTGAGTTTTTATCACAGGGTATTTCCTTTATCTCCACATTCCTCAATGCTGTCTGGAATACCCTATTGTAGATTCCACGAAAACTGTTAGCAAACTTCTCAATGAAAACAACTGTGTAACTCTGTGAGATGAATTCACACATTACAAAGCAGTTTCACAGAAATCTTGTTTCTTGTTTTTTATGAGATATTTCCTTTTTCGCCATATTCTTCAATTGCACTTGTGAATATTCCTTCGCAGATTCACCAAGAGCAGTTCTACAAAACTGATTTACAAAAAGAATTGTGTAACTCTGTGAGATGAAGTAACACATTAAAAAGCCGTTTCTCAGAAAGTTTCTTACTAGTTTTTATATGAGGATATTTCCTTTGTAAAAATAAGCTTCCATGCACTCAAAAATATCCCCTCGCAGATTCCAAGGAAAGAATGTTAGCAAACTCCTCAACGAAAAGAACAGTGTAATTTCATGAGATGAATTCACACATCACAAAGCAGATTCTCAAAAAAGATTCTATCTACATTTTATATGAGGATATTTCCTTTCCACAACATTCCTCAACTCGCTCCAAAATATCCCTTTCTAGATTCCATGAAAACTGTTTGCAAAAGGCTCCATGAAAGGAATGGTGTTACTCTGTGAGATGAATAGACACATCACAAAGAAGTATGCCTGAAAGCTTCCTTCTAGTTGTTCTCTGAGGATATTTCCTTTGTCACCATATGCTTCAGTGAAATCCAAAATATCCTTTTTCAGATTCCTCAAAATCAGTGCTACCAAACTGCTCCATGAAAAGAAAGGTGTAACTCACAGAGATGAATTCACACATCACAAAGCAGTTTCACAGAAAATTTTTTATTGGTTTTATTGGAGGATATTTCCTTTCTCACCATATGCCTCAAGGCTCTCCAAAATATTCCTTTGAAGATTCCCCAAAAACAGTGTTAGCAACTTTTCCATGAAAAGAAAGGTGTAACTCTGGGAGATGAATTCACACGTCACAAAGGAGTTTCTCTGAAAGCTTATTTCTAGTTTTTATCTGTGAAGTGTTCCTTCACAGATTCTACAAAAAGAGCATTTCCAATCTGCTGTATCAAAAAAAAGTTTTAAATCTGTGAAATGAATCCACACATCACCAATCAGTTTCATAGGTAGCTTCCTTCTAGTTTTTATGTGGGAATGCTCTGTTTTTCCCCATTACCCATAATGTGCTCCCAAGTGTCCCTTTGCAGATTCTACAAAAAGAGTGTTTTTAACCTGCTGAATCAAAAGAAAAGTTTAACTTTGTGTGATGAATCCACATCACAAAGCAGTTTCTCAGATAGCTACTTTCTAATTTTTATTTGGGGATATTCACTTTTCCCCTTAGGCCACACTAGGGTCCCAAGTGCCTGTTTGCATATTCTACAAAAACAGAGTTTCCAACCCGCTAAATTAAAAGAAAAGTTTAACTCTGTGAGATAAATCCACACCTCACAAAGGAGTTTCACATATAGCTTTTTTTCTAGTTTTCATCTGGGGATATTTGTATTTTCTCCTTAGGCCAAAATGCACTACCGAATGTTTCTTCACAGATTCTACAAAAAGATTGTTTCCAATTCAATGTATCAAAATAAATTTTAACTCTGTGAGATGAATCCACACATCACCAAGCCATTTCACAGGTAGCTTCCTTCTAGTTTTCATCTGGGGATATTCCGTTTTTTCCCCATAGGCATCCATGGGCTCCCAAGTGTCCATTCACATATTCTACACAGTGTTTCCAACCTGCTGAATCAAAAGAAAGGTTCAACTCTGTGAGATGATTTCACAGCACACAAAGCAGTTTTACAAATCCTTTCTTTCTGGTTTTTATCTGGGGATATTCAGTTTTCTCACTTTGGCCTCAGTGGACTCTGAAATGTTTCTTCACAGATTCAGTGAAAAAAGTGTTTCCAACATTGTGAATCAAATGAAAGGTTTAACCCTGTGAGATGAATACACACATCACAAAGCGGTTTCACAGATAGCTTTTTTTTAGTTTTTATTGGTGATATTCAATTTTTCCCCATAAGCCTCACTGGTCTCCCAAGGGTTCCTTCACAGATTCTACAAAAGGAGTGTTGTAAAACTACTAAATCAAAAGAAAGATTTAACTCTGTGAGCTGAATCCAAAGAACACAAAGCAGTTTCACAGACAGTTTCTTTCCAGTTTTTATCAGGGAACAATTGGCTTTACCACATAGACCACAATGGGCTCCCAAATGTTTCTTTGCAGATTCTATGGAAAAAGTTTTTCCAAAATGCTGAGTCAAAAGAAAGGTTTACCTCTGTGAGATGAATCCACACATCACAAAACAGATTCACAGATAACTTCTTTTTAGTTTTTATCTGGGGATATTCTCTTTGTCCCCATTGGCCTCAATAAGCTCCAAAATGTCCCTTCGCAGATTCTACAAAAAGAGTGTGTGCAAATTGCTGAATCAAAAGAAAGGTTTAACTCTGTGAAGTGAATCTACAGAATGCAAAGTAGCTTCACAGCTAGTTTCTTTACAGTTCTTATCAGAGGATAATCCGTTTTACCACATAGGCCACAATGAGGTCCCAAATATTTCTTTGCAGATTCTAGGAAAAAAAGTTTTTCCAACATACTGAGTCAAAAGAAAGGTTTATCTCTGTGAGATGAATCCACACATCACAAAACAGATTCACAGATAGCTTCTTTTTAGTTTTATCTGGGGATATTTCTTTTTTCCCAATAGGACACATTACGCTTCAGAATGTGCCTTCACAGATACTACAAAAAGAGTGTTTTTAATCTGCTCAATCAAAAGAAAGATTTAATTCTGTGACATGAATCCACACATCAGAAAGCAGTTTCACAGACAGATTCTTTGCCATTTTTATCTGGGGATATTCGGTTTTTCCCCATAGGCATCAATGGGCTCCCAAGTGTCCCTTCACAGATTCTACAAAAAGACTGTATGCGAACTGCTGAATCAAAAGAGAGGTTTAACTCTGTGAGTTGAATCCACACTACAGAAAGCAGTTTCGTGGACAGCTTCTTTCTAGTTTTTATCTGGAGATATTTGGTTTTTCATCATTGGCCATAATGGCCTCCCAAATGTCACTTCGTAGATTCTATGAAAAGAGTGCCTCCAATTTGCTGAATCAAAAGAAAGGTTTAACTCTGTGAGATGAATCCACATATCACAAAGCGGTTTCACATTTACCTTCTTTGTAGTTTTTATGTGGGGATATTTGGGTTTTTTTTTTTCCATTGGCCAAAATGGGCTCCCAAACGTCTCTTTGCAGATTCTACAGAAAGAGTGTTTCCAACCTGAAATGTCAAAAGAAAGGCTTACCTCTGTAAGATGAATCCACACATGAGAAAGCAGCTTCACATATAGCTTCTTTCTAGTTTTTATCTGGGGATATCAGGGTTTTTTTCATACACCTCAATGCAATCCCAAATGTTTCCTTGCAAGTTGTACAAAAAGAGTGTTTCAAACCTGTTGAATCAAAAGAAAGGTTTAACTCTCTGAGATGAATTTACACATCACCAAGCAGTTTCACAAATAGCTTCTTTCTAGTTTTCTTCTGGGGATATTCAATTTTTAACCACAGGCCTAAATGGGCTCCAAAATTTCCCTAAACAGATTCTACTAACAGGGTGTTTTCAACCTGCTTAATCAAAAGACAGTTTTAACATCATAACATAAATCCACACGTCACATAGCACTTTCACAGATTGCTTCTGCCTAGTTATTATCTGGGGATATTTGGCTTTTCCCTAGGCCATGATGGGCTCCCAAATGTCCCTTTCCAGATTCTACAAAAAGAGTGTTTCCAACTTGCTGAATCAAAAGAAAGGTTAACTCTGTGAACTCAGTCCACACCACACATGCAGATTCGCAGTTACCTTCTTTCTACTCTTTAAGTGGGGATATTCGTTTTTTTCCCTTAGGCCTCAATAGGCTCCCAATTGTCCCTTCACAGTCTAACAAAAGAGTGTTTCAAACCTGTTGAATCAAAAGAAAGGTTAACTGTGTGAAATGAATTCACACATCTCCAAGCAGTTTCATAGATGGCTGCTTTCTAGTCTTTATCTGGGGATATTCAGTTTTTCCCCGTAGGTCAAAATGGTTTCCAAAACGTCTCTTTGGAGATTCTGCTAAAAGAACATTTCAAACCTGCTGAATCAAAAGAAAGTTTTAACTCTGTGTGATGAATCCACACATCACAAAGCAGTCTCACAGACAGCTTCTTTCTAGTTTTTATCTGGGGATATTCTGTTTTTTCCCACATGGCACAATGGGTTCCCAAATGTCTCTTCACAGATTCTACAGAAAGAGTGTTTTCAATGTGCTCAATCAAATGAAAAATTTAACTCTGTATGATGAATCCACACATCACAAAGTAGTTTCAGAGATAGCTTCTTTCTAGTTTTTATCTGTGGATATTCAGTTTTTTCCATAGGCCAAAATGGCTCTCAAATATCCTTTTGCAGATACTACAAAAAAAGTGTTTCCAACCTGATGAATCAAAAAAAAAAAAAAGCTCTAACATTGTGGCCTGAATCCACATAACACAAAGCAGTTTCACAGATAGCTTTTTTCTAGTTTTTTATGGGGATGTTTGGTTTTTCCCCATAGGCCTTAATTGGTTCCCTAATGTCACTTTTCAGATTCTATGAAAATAGTGTTTCCAACCTAGTGAATCAAAAGAAAGGTTAAACTCTGTGAGATGAATCCACACATCACAAAGTAGTTTTACACATAGCTTCTTTCTAGTTTTATCTAGTGATATTCAACCACACATCACAAAGAATTTTACACATAGCTTCTTTCTAGTGATATTCAGTTTTTCCCCTAGGACTCAATGGGCTTTCAAATGTCCCTTCACAAATTCTTGACAATGAGTGTTCTTAACTGAATCAAAAGAAAGTTTTATCTCTGTGAGATGAATCCACATCACAAAAACAGTTTCACAGATAGTTTCTTTGTAGTTTTTATCTGGGAATATTCTGTTTTTCTCCATAGGCCTCAAAAGACTCCCAAATTTCCATTCGTGGATTCTACAAACAGTGTTTCCAACCTGTTTAATCAAATGAAAGTTTTAACATTGGGAGATAAATCCACATCTCACAAAACAGTTTCACAGATTGCTTCTGGGGGTATAAGGTGTTTTCCCTATGCCACAATGGGATCCCAAACGTCCCTTCACAGATCCTGCAAAAAGAGCCTTTCCAACCTGTTGAATCATAAGAAAGTTTTCACTCTGTGAGCTGAGTCCACACCACACAAAGTAGTTTCACAGAGAGCTTCTTTCTAGTTTTTATATGGGGATATTCGGTTTTTCCCCTTAGGCCTCAATGGGCTTTCAATTGTCTCTTTGCAGATTCTACCAAAAGAGTTTTTCCAACCTGCTGAATCAAAAGAAAGGTTAACTCTGTGAGATAAATCCACACATCTCCAAGCACTTCATAGATGGCTTCTCTCTAGTTATTATCTGGGGATAATCTGTTTTTTCCCTTGTGCCAAAATGGGCTTCTAAATGTCCCTTAGCAGATTCTACAAAAAAAGTATTCTAACTTGCTGAATCAAAAGAAAATTTTAACTCTGCAAGATGAATTCACCCAACACATAGGAGTTCCACAGATGGTTTCTCTCTAGTTTTAATCTGGGAATATTCAGTTTTTCCCCATAGGCCAAAATGGTCTCCAAAATGTCCCTTTGCAGATTCTGTCCCTTTGCAGATTCTCCAACCTGCTGAATCAAAGAAAGATTTAACTCTGTGAGGTGAATCCACGCATCACAAAGCAGTTTCACACACAGCTTCTTTCTAGTTTTTATCTGGGGATATGTTGTTTTTCTCCATGGGGCTCTATGGGCTCTGAAACGTTCCTTCATAGATTCTACAAACAGCGGTTTTTCAACCTGCTGAATGAAAAGAAATGTTCAACTTTGTGAGATGAATGCACACATGGCCAACCATTTTCACTGATAGCTTCTTTCTAGTTTTTATCTAGGAATATTCACTTTTTCTTGTTAGGCCTCAAAGGGCTCACAAACGTCCCTTCACAGATTCTACAAAAACAGTCTTTCCAACCTGCTAAATCAAGAGAAAGTTTTAACTTTGGGAGATAAATCCAGACGTCACAACACAGTTTCAAAGATTGTTTCTTTCTAGTTTTTATCAGGATATTCATTTTTTTTTCCCTAGGCCACAATGGCCTCTTAAATGTCCCTCTGCAGGTTCAGCAAAAAGAGTGTATCCAACCTGCTGAATCAGAAAAAAGGTTTATCTCTGTGAGATGAATCCACACATCACATACGAGTTTCACACATATCTTCTTTTAAGTTTTTATCTGGGGGTATTTTGTTTTTCTCCATAGGCCAAAATTGGCTTCGAAATGTTGCTTCAGAGATTCTACTGAAAGTGAGTTCCCTACCTGCTGAATCAAAAGAAGAGTTAAACTCTATGAGAAGAATCCACACATCACAAAGCAGTTTCACAGATAGCTTTTTTTCTAGTTTTTGGTAATAGATATTCTGTTTTCTGAATAGACTTCAAAGGGCTCCCAAATGTCCCTTCACAGATTCTACAAAAAGAGTGTTTACAACCTGATGAAACAAAAGAAACTTTTAGCTTTGTGAGATAAGTCCACGCATCTCAATGCAGTTTGGCAGATAGCTTTTTCTTCTTTTTTTTACTGGGGAAATTCAGTTTTTTCCCAGAGGCCTCAATGAGCTCCGAAATATCTCATCACAGATTTTACAAAAAGAGTATTTCCAACATGTTGTATCATAAGAAAGGTTTAACTCACAATGGACTCTCAAATGTCCCTTTGCAGATTCTGCAAAAAAAGTGTTACCAACCTGCTGAATCAAAGGAACGTTTTAAAATTGTGAGCTGAATCAACACAACACAAAACAGTTTCTCAGAGAGCTTTTTTTCTAGTTTTGTCTGGGGATAATTGGTTTCTCCCCATAGGCCTCATTAAGCTCTCAAATGTCCCTTTGTATATTCTACACAAAGAGTATTTCCAACCAGCTGAATCAAACATAACACTTAACTCTGTGAGATGAATCCACCCATGATGAAGCCGTTTCACAGGTAGTTTCTTTCTAATTTTTATCTAAGGATATTCCTTTTTTTTCCCCCAGAGGCCACAATAAGCTCTCAAATGTTGCTTTGCAGATTCTACAAAAACAGTGTTTCCAACATCCTGAATCAAAAATTGTTTTAATTCTGAGATGAATCCATATATCACCAAGTAGTTTCACAGATAACTTCTTTCTAGTTTTTATTGAGCGTATTCCAATTTTCCCCATAGGCCTCAATGGGCTCCCAAATGTCCCTTTGCAGATTCTAAAAAAAAGAGTATTTTCAACTTGCTGAAGAAAAAGAAAGGTTTAACTCTATGAGATGAATCCACACATCACAAAGCAGTTTCACAGATAGCTGCTTTGTAGTTTTTATCCGGGGATATGGGCTACCAACAGTCCCTTGGCAGATTCTGCAAAAAGAGTGTTCCCAACCTGCTGAATCAAATGAAAGTTTTAACTCTGTGAGCTGAGTCTACACCAACAAATCATTTTCACAGTTAGCTTGTTTCTAGTTTTTATGTAGGGATATTTGTTTTTTCCTCTTAGGCCTCAATAAGCTCCAAATTGTGTTTTCACATATTCTACCAAAAAAGTGTTTCCAACCTACTGAATCAAAAGAAAGGTTAATTCTGTGATATGAATCCACACATCTTGAAGCAGTTTCACATATGGCTTCTTTCTAGTTTTTATATGGGGATATTCTATTTTTCCCTGTAGGCCACAATGGGGTCCCAAATGTTACTTTGCAGATTCTACAAAAAAAGCGTTTCTAACTTGCTGAATTAAAAAAAAGGTTTAACTATGTGTGATGAATCCACACATCACATAGGAATTTCACAGATCGTTTCTTTCTAGTTTTTGTCTGGACATATTCCATTTTTCTTCAGAATCCAAAATGTCCTCCAAAATGTCCTTTCATAGATTGTGCTAAAAGAATATTTCCAAGTTGCTGAATAAAAAAAAGGTTTAACTCTGTGAGATGAATCCACACATTACCAAGCAGTTACACAGATAGCTTATTTCAAGTTTTTAACAGGCGATATTCGGTTTTTCCCTCACAGGTCTCAAGGGGCTCCAAGAGGTACCTTCACAGTTTCTACAAAAAGAGTGTTTCCAAACTGATGAATCCAAAGACAGGTTAATTAGGTGAGATGAATTCACACATTGCAAAGCAGTTTCACAGATAGCTTCTTTCCAGTTTTTATCTGGGGATACTCTGTTTTTTCCCCATGGGCATCAATAGGCTTTCAAATAACTCTTCTCAGATTCTACAAAAAGAGTGTTTCCAACCAGCTGAAACAAAAAATAGGTTTAACCCTGTGAGATGAATCCACACATCAGAAAGTAGATTCACAAATAGCTTCTATTTAGTTTTTATCTAGGGATATTAGGGTTTTACCCATAGGCCACAAAGGGCTCCAAGTGTCCCTTCACAGATTCTATAAAAAGAGTGTTTCCAAACTGCTGAATCAAAAGAAAGTTTAACTCTGTGAGATGAATCCACACATCACAAGCCAGTTTCAAAGATAGCTTCCTTCCACTTTTTATATGCTGACATTCTGTTTTTTCCCTTAAACCTCAATGAGCTCCCAAATGTGCCTTTTCAGATTCTACAAAAAGAATGTTTTTGACCTGCTGAATCAAAAGAAAGGTTTAATTGTGTGAGATGAATCCACACATCACAAAGCAGTTTCACAAATAGATTCTTTCTAGTTTTTATCTGGGAATATTCTGGTTTTTTTGTTTGTTTGTTTGTTTGTTTGTTTGTTTTTAGCCATAGGCCATGATAAGCTCCCAAATGTCCTTTTGCAGATACTACAAAAAAAGTGTTTCCAAACTACAGAATCAAAAGAAAGGTTTAACTCTGTGACCTGAATCCGCACATTACAAAGCCGTTTCACAGATAGTATCTTTCTAGTTTTTATCTGGGGATATTCAGTTTTTCTCTAAAGGACTCAATGGCCTCCCAATTGTGCCTTCACAGATTCCCCAAAAAGAATGTTTCCAACATGCTGAATCAAAAGAAAGTTTTAACCCTAGGATATATATCCACATATCATGAAGCATTTTAATAGATAGCTTCTTTCTAGTTTTTATCTGGGGATATTCTGTTTTTCCACATAGGCCTCAATGGGCTCCCAAATGTCTCTTTGCAGATTGCACAAAAAGAGTGTTTCCAACCAGCTGAATGAAAGGAAAGGTTTAAATCTGTGCAATGAATCCACACAACACAAAGCAGTTTCACAGATAGATTCTTTCTAGTTTTTATCTGGGGATATTCTATTTTTCCTTGTATGCATCAAAGGGCTCTGAAATGTCCCTTTGCAGTCCAGTGAAAAAAGTTTTTCCAACCTGGTGAACCAAACGATAGGTTTAACACTCTGAGATGAATACAGACATCACAAAGCAGTTTTACAGATCACTTCTTTCTAATTTTTATCTAGGATATTTTGTTTTTCCCCATAGGCTTCCAAGGGCTCCCAAATGTCACTTCACACATGCTACAAAAAGAGTGTTTCCAACCAACTGAATCAATCAAAAGGCTTAACTTTATGAGATGAATACACACATCACAAATCAGTTTATCAGATACTATTTTTCAAGTTTTTTTATGGGGATATTGTGTTTTTCACCATAGGTTTCATTGGGATCCCAAAAGTCCCTTTGCACATTGTACAAAAAGAGTGTTTCCAACTGGCTGAATCAAAACAAAGGTTTAACTCTGTGTAATGAATCCACACATCACAAACCAGTTTCAAAGACAGCTTCTTTCTAGTTTTTATATGGGTATATTCGATTTTTCCATGAAACTCAATGTGCTCCCAAATGTCCCTTCACAGATTCTACAGAAAGAGTGTTTCTAACCTGTGGAATGAAAAGAAAGGTTTAGTTCTGTGAGATGAACCCACACATCACAAAGTAGTTTTACAGATAGATTCTTTGTAGATTTTACAGAGGAAATTAGGTTTTTCTTCATAGGCCTCAATGGGCTCTCAGGTGTCTCTTTGCAGATTCTTCAAAAAAAGTATTTCCAAGCTGCCTAATGAAAAGAAAGTTTTCATTCTGTGAGATGAATCCACACAACACAAAGCAGTTTCACAAATATATTCTTTCTAGTTTTCATCTGGGGATATTCTCTTTTTCACCATTAGCCTTAATGAGCTCCCAAATGTCCCATTGCAGATTCTACAAATAGAGGGGTTTTAACCTGCTGAATCAAAATAAAGGTGTAAGTCTGTGAGATGAACCCACACATCACAAATAAGTTACACAGGTAGCTTATTTCTGTTTTTTATCTGGGGATATTCGGTGTTTTCCCGTGGAACACAAAGGGCTCCAAAATGTCCCTTCGCAGATTCTACAAAAAGAGTTTTTCCAGCCTGCTGAATCAATAGAAAGGTTTATCTCTGTGAGATGAATCCACACATCACAAAGTGGTTTCACAGATACCTTCTTTCTTGTTTCTATGGGGAGATATTCAGCTTTTGTCAATAGGCCTGAATGTGCTTCAAAAGCCCCTTCACAGATTCAGTAAAAGGAGTGTTTCCAACCTGCTGATTCAAAAGAAAGTTTTAATTCTTTGAGATGAGTCCACCCACCACAAAGTAATTTCAAAAATAGCTTCCTTCTAGTTTTTATCATTTGATATTCATTTTTCCTCATGGGCCTCAGTGTGATCCCAAAAGTCCCTTCACCGATTCTACAAAAGTGTCTGTTGGCTGTATGAATGTCTTCTTTTGAGAACTGTCTGTTCACATCCTTTGCCCACTTTTGATGGGGTTGTTTGTTTTTTTCTTGTAAATTTGTTTGAGTTCTTTGTAGGTTCTGGATATTAGCCCTTTGTCAGATGAGTAGATTGCAAAAATTTTCTCCCATTCTGTAGGTTGCCTGTTCACTCTGATGGTAGTTTCTTTTGCTGTGCAGAAGCTCTTTAGTTTAATTAGATCCCATTTGTCAATTTTGGCTTTTGTTGCCGTTGCTTTTGGTGTTTTAGACATGAAGTCCTTGCCCATGCCTATGTCCTGAATGGTATTACCTAGGTTTACTTCTAGGGTTTTTATGGTATTAGGTCTAACATTTAAGTCTCTAATCCATCTTGAATTAATTTTCGTATAAGGAGTAAGGAAAGGATCCAGTGTCAGCATTCCTACTTATGGCTAGCCAATTTTCCCAGCACCATTTATTAAATAGGGAATCCTTTCCCCAATTTCTTGTTTTTCTGAGGTTTGTCAAAGATCAGATGGCTGTAGATGTGTGGTATTATTTCTGAGGACTCTGTTCTGTTCCATTGGTCTATATCTCTGTTTTGGTACCAGTACATGCTGTTTTGGTACTGTAGCCTTGTAGTAAGTTGAGTCAGTAGCGGATGCTCCAGCTTTGTCTTTTGACTAGGATTGTCTGGAGATGCGGTCTTTTTGGTTCCATATGAACTTTAAAGCAGTTTTTTCCAATTCTGTGAAGAAACTCATTGGTAGCTTGATGGGGATGGCATTGAATCTATAAATTACCTTGGGCAGTATGGCCATTTTCACGATATTGATTCTTCCTATCCATGAGCATGATATGTTCTTCCATTTGTTTGTGTCCTCTTTTATTTCACTGAGCAGTGGTTTGTAGTTCTCCATGAAGAGGTCCTTTACATCCCTTGTAAGTTGGATTCCTAGGTATTTCATTCTCTTTGAAGCAATTGTGAATGGAAGTTCATTCATGATTTGGCTCTCTGTTTGTCTGTTACTGGTGTATAAGAATGCTTGTGATTTTTGCACATTAATTTTGTATCCTGAGACTTTGCTGAAGTTGCTTATCAGCTTAAGGAGATTTTGGGCTGAGACAATGGGGTTTTCTAAATATACAATCATGTCATCTGCAAACAGGGACAATTTGACTTCTCTTTTCCTAACAGAATACCCTTGATTTCTTTCTCTTGCCTGATTGCCCTAGCCAGAACTTCCAACACTATGTTGAATAGGAGTGGTGAGAGAGGGCATCCCTGACTTGTGCCAGTTTTCAAAGTGAATTTTTCAGTTTTTGCCATTCAGTATGATATTGGCTGTGGGTTTGTCATAAATAGCTCTTATTATTTTGAGATACGTTCCATCAATACCGAATTTATTGAGCGTTTTTAGCATGAAGGGCTGTTGAATTTTGTCAAAAGCCTTTTCTGCATCTATTGAGATAATCATGTGGTTTTTGTCTTTGGTTCTGTTTATATGCTGGATTATGTTTATTGATTTGCGAATGTTGAACCAGCCTTGCATCCCAGGGATGAAGCCCACTTGATCATGGTGGATAAGCTTTTTGATGTGCTGCTGGATCCAGTTTGCCAGTATTTAATTGAGGATTTTTGCATCGATGTTCATCAGGGATATTGGTCTAAAATTCTCTTTTTTTGTTGTGTCTCTGCCAGGCTTTGGTATCAGGATGATGTTGGCCTCATAAAATGAGTTAGGGAGGATTCCCTCTTTTTCTATTGATTGGAATAGTTTCAGAAGGAATGGTACCAGCTCCTCCTTGTACCTCTGGTAGAATTCAGCTGTGAATCCATCTGGTCCTGGACTTTTTTTTGGTTGGTAGGCTATTAATTGTTGCCTCAATTTCAGAGCCTGCTATTGGTCTATTCAGGGATTCAACTTCTTCCTGGTTTAGTCTTGGAAGAGTGTAAGTGTCCAGGAAATTATCCATTTCTTCTAGATTTTCTAGTTTATTTGCATAGAGGTGTTTATAGTATTCTCTGATGGTAGTTTGTATTTCTGTGGGGTCGGTGGTGATATCCCCTTTATCATTTTTAATTGCGTCTATTTGATTCTTCTCTCTTTTCTTCTTTATTAGTCTTGCTAGCGGTCTGATCAATTTTGTTGATCTTTTCAAAAAACCAACTCCTGGATTCATTGATTTTTTGGAGGGTTTTTTGTGTCTCTATCTCCTTCAGTTCTGCTCTGATCTTAGTTATTTCTTGCCTTCTGCTAGCTTTTGAATGTGTTTGCTCTTGCTTCTCTAGTTCTTTTAATTGTGATGTTAGAGTGTCAATTTTAGATCTTTCCTGCTTTCTCTTGTGGGCATTTAGTGCTATAAATTTCCCTCTACACACTGCTTTAAATGTGTCCCAGAGATTCTGGTATGTTGTATCTTTGTTCTCATTGGTTTCAAAGAACATCTTTATTTCTGCCTTCATTTCGTTATGTACCCAGTAGTCATTCAGGAGCAGGTTGTTCAGTTTCCATGTAGTTGAGCGGTTTTGATTGAGTTTCTTAGTCCTGAGTTCTAGTTTGATTGCACTGTGGTCTGAGAGACAGTTTGTTATAATTTCTGTTCTTGTACATTTGCTGAGGAGTGCTTTACTTCCAATTATGTGGTCAATTTTGGAGTAAGTACGATGTGGTGCTGAGAAGAATGTATATTCTGTTGATTTGGGGTGGAGAGTTCTATAGATGTCTATTAGGTCTGCTTGCTGCAGAGATGAGTTCAATTCCTGGATATCCTTGTTAACTTTCTGTCTCGTTGATCTGTCTAATGTTGACAGTGGGGTGTTGAAGTCTCCCATTATTATTGTATGGGAGTCTAAGTCTCTTTGTAAGTCTTAAGGACTTGCTTTATGAATCTGGGTGCTCCTGTATTGGGTGCATATATATTTAGGATAGTTAGCTCTTCCTGTTGAATTGATCCCTTTACCATTATGTAATGGCCTTCTTTGTCTCTTTTGATCTTTGATGGTTTAAAGTCTGTTTTATCAGAGACTAGTATTGCAACCCCTGCTTTTTTTTTGTTCTCCATTTGCTTGGTAAATCTTCCTCCATCCCTTTATTTTGAGCCTATGTATGTCTCTGCATGTGAGATGGGTCTCCTGAATACAGCAGACTGATGGGTCTTGACTCTTTATCCAGTTTGCCAGTCTGTGTCTTTTAATTGGAGCATTTAGTCCATTTACATTTAAGGTTAACATTGTTATGTGTGAACTTGATCCTGCCATTATGATATTAACTGGTTATTTTGCTCATTAGTTGATGCAGTTTCTTCCTAGCCTCGATGGTCTTTACATTATGGCATGTTTTTGCAATGGCTGGTACTGGTTGTTCCTTTCCATGTTAGTGCTTCCTTCAGGATCTCTTGTAAGGCAGGCCTGGTGGTGACAAAATCTCTAAGCATTTGCTTATCTGTAAGGGATTTTATTTCTCCTTCACTTATGAAACTTAGTTTGGCTGGATATGCAATTCTGGGTTTAAAATTCTTTTCTTTAAGAATGTTGAATATTGGCCCCCACACTCTCTTCTGGCTTGGAAAGTTTCTGCCGAGAGATCTGCTGTTAGTTGATGGGCTTCCCTTGTGGGTAACCGACTTTCTCTCTGGCTGCCCTTAAGATTTTTTCCTTCATTTCAACTTTGGTGAATCTGGCAATTATGTGTCTTGGAGTTGCTCTTCTCGAGGAGTATCTTTGTGGCCTTCTCTGTATTTCCTGAATTTGAATGTTGGCCTGCCCTACTAGGTTGAGGAAGTTCTCCTGGATGATATCCTGAAGAGTGTTTTCCAACTTGGTTCCATTTTCCCCCTCACTTTCAGGCACCCCAATCAGACGTAGATTTGGTCTTTTTACATAATCCCATACTTCTTGCAGGCTTTGTTCGTTCCTTTTACTTCTTTTTTCTTTAGGTTTCTCTTCTCGCTTCATTTCATTCATTTGATCCTCAATCGCTGATACTCTTTCTTCCAGTTGATGGAGTCGGTTACTGAAGCTTGTCCATTTGTCACGTATTTCTTGTGTCATGGTTTTCCTCTATGTCCATTCGTTTGTGGACTTCTCTGCATTAATTATACTTGTTATCAATTCTTCCACTTTTGTTTCAAGATTTTCAGTTTCTTTGCGCTGGGTATGTAATTCCTCCTTTAGCTCTGAGAAGTTTGATGGACAGGAGCCTTCTTTTTTTTTAATTAATTTATTATTATTATACTTTAAGTTGTAGGGTACATGTGCATAACGTGCAGGTTTGTTACATATGTATACTTGTGCCATGTTGCTGTGCTGCACCCATCAACTCGTCATTTACATCAGGTATAACTCCCAATGCAATCCCTCCCCCCTTCCCCCCCCTCCCCATGATAGGCCCCGGTGTGTGATGTTCCCCTTCCTGAGTCCAAGTGATCTCATTGTTCAGTTCCCACCTATGAGTGAGAACATGCGGTGTTTGGTTTTCTGTTCTTGTGATAGTTTGCTAAGAATGATGGATTCCAGCTGCATCCAAGTCCCTACAAAGGACTCAAACTCATCCTTTTTGATGGCTGCATAGTATTCCATGGTGTATATGTGCCACATTTTCTTAATCCAATCTGTCACTGATGGACATTTGGGTTGATTCCAAGTCTTTGCTATTGTGAATAGTGCTGCAATAAACATACGTGTGCATGTGTCTTTATAGCAGCATAATTTATAATCCTTTGGGTATATACCCAGTACTGGGATGGCTGGGTCATATGGTACTTCTAGTTCTAGATCCTTGAGGAATCGCCATACTGTTTTCCATAATGGTTGAACTAGTTTACAATCCCACCAACAGTGTAAAAGTGTTCCTATTTCTCCACATCCTCGCCAGCACCTGTTGTTTCCTGACTTTTTAATGATTGCCATTCTAACTGGTGTGAGATGGTATCTCATTGTGGTTTTGATTTGCATTTCTCTGATGGCCAGTGATGATGAGCATTTTTTCATGTGTCTGTTGGCTGTATGAATGTCTTCTTTTGAGAAATGTCTGTTCATATCCTTTGCCCACTTTTTGATGGGGTTGTTTGTTTTTTTCTTGTAAATTGGTTTGAGTTCTTTGTAGGTTCTGGATATTAGCCCTTTGTCAGATGAGTAGATTGCAAAAATTTTCTCCCATTCTGTAGGTTGCCTGTTCACTCTGATGGTAGTTTCTTTTGCTGTGCAGAAGATCTTTAGTTTAATGAGATCCCATTTGTCAATTTTGGCTTTTGCTGCCGTTGCTTTTGGTGTTTTAGACATGAAGTGTTTGCCCATGCCTATGTCCTGAAGGTACTACCTAGGTTTTCCTCTAGGATTTTTATGGTATTAGGTCTAACATTTAAGTCTCTAATCCATCTTGAATTAATTTTCGTATAAGGAGTAAGGAAAGGATCCAGTTTCAGCTTTCTACTTATGGCTAGCCAATTTTCCCAGCACCATTTATTAAATAGGGAATCCTTTCCCCATTTCTTGTTTCTCTCAGGTTTGTCAAAGATCAAATGGCTGTAGATGTGTGGTATTATTTCTGAGGACTCTGTTCTGTTCCATTGGTCTATATCTCTGTTTTGGTACCAGTACCATGCTGTTTTGGTTACTGTAGCCTTGTAGTATAGTTTGAAGTCAGGTAGCGTGATGCCTCCAGCTTTGTTCTTTTGACTGAGGATTGTCTTGGAGATGCGGGCTCTTTTTTGGTTCCATATGAACTTGAAAGCAGTTTTTTCCAATTCTGTGAAGAAACTCGTTGGTAGCTTGATGGGGATGGCATTGAATCTATAAAATACCTTGGGCAGTATGGCCATTTTCACGATATTGATTCTTCCTATCCATGAGCATGGTATGTTCTTCCATTTGTTTGTGTCCTCTTTGATTTCACTGAGCAGTGGTTTGTAGTTCTCCTTGAAGAGGTCCTTTACATCCCTTGTAAGTTGGATTCCTAGGTATTTGATTCTCTTTGAAGCAATTGTGAATGGAAGTTCATTCCTGATTTGGCTCTCTGTTTGTCTGTTACTGGTGTATAAGAATGCTTGTGATTTTTGCACATTAATTTTGTATCCTGAGACTTTGCTGAAGTTGCTTATCAGCTTAAGGAGATTTTGGGCTGAGACAATGGGGTTTTCTAAATATACAATCATGTCATCTGCAAACAGGGACAATTTGACTTCTTCTTTTCCTAACTGAATACCCTTGATTTCTTTCTCTTGCCTGATTGCCCTAGCCAGAACTTCCAACACTATGTTGAATAGGAGTGGTGAGAGAGGGCATCCCTGTCTTGTGCCAGTTTTCAAAGGGAATTTTTCCAGTTTTTGCCCATTCAGTATGATATTGGCTGTGGGTTTGTCATAAATAGCTCTTATTATTTTGAGGTACGTTCCATCAATACCGAATTTATTGAGCGTTTTTAGCATGAAGGGCTGTTGAATTTTGTCAAAAGCCTTTTCTGCATCAATTGAGATAATCATGTGGTTCTTGTCTTTGGTTCTGTTTATATGCTGGATTATGTTTATTGATTTGCGAATGTTGAACCAGCCTTGCATCCCAGGGATGAAGCCCACTTGATCATGGTGGATAAGCTTTTTGATGTGTTGCTGAATCCGGTTTGCCAGTATTTTATTGAGGATTTTTGCATCGATGTTCATCAGGGATATTGGTCTAAAATTCTCTTTTTTTGTTGTGTCTCTGCCAGGCTTTGGTATCAGGATGATGTTGGCCTCATAAAATGAGTTAGGGAGGATTCCCTCTTTTTCTATTGATTGGAATAGTTTCAGAAGGAATGGTACCAACTCCTCCTTGTACCTCTGGTAGAATTCAGCTGTGAATCCATCTGGTCCTGGACTTTTTTTGGTTGGTAGGCTATTAATTATTGCCTCAATTTCAGAGCCTGCTATTGGTCTATTCAGGGATTCAACTTCTTCCTGGTTTAGTCTTGGAAGAGTGTAAGTGTCCAGGAAATTATCCATTTCTTCTAGATTTTCCAGTTTATTTGCGTAGAGGTGTTTATAGTGTTCTCTGATGGTAGTTTGTATTTCTGTGGGGTCGGTGGTGATATCCCCTTTATCATTTTTAATTGGGTCTGATTTGATTCTTCTCTCTTTTCTTCTTTATTAGTCTTGCTAGCGGTCTGTCAATTTTGTTGATCTTTTCAAAAAACCAACTCCTGGATTCATTGATTTTTTTGAGGGTTTTTGTGTCTCGATCTCCTTCAGTTCTGCTCTGATCTTAGTTATTTCTTGCCTTCTGCTAGCTTTCGAATGTGTTTGCTCTTGCTTCTCTAGTTCTTTTAATTGCGATGTTAGAGTGTCAATTTTAGATCTTTCCAGCTTTCTCTTGTGGGCATTTAGTGCTATAAATTTCCCTCTACACACTGCTTTAAATGTGTCCCAGAGATTCTGGTATGTTGTATCTTTGTTCTCATTGGTTTCAAAGAACATCTTTATTTCTGCCTTCATTTCATTATGTACCCAGTAGTCATTCAGGAGCAGGTTGTTCAGTTTCCATGTAGTTGAGCGGTTTTGATTGAGTTTCTTAGTCCTGAGTTCTAGTTTGATTGCACTGTGGTCTGAGAGACAGTTTGTTATAATTTCTGTTCTTGTACATTTGCTGAGGAGTGCTTTACTTCCAATTACATGGTCAATTTTGGAGTAAGTATGATGTGTTGCTGAGAAGAATGTATATTCTGTTGATTTGGGGTGGAGAGTTCTATAGATGTCTATTAGGTCTGCTTGCTGCAGAGATGAGTTCAATTCCTGGATATCCTTGTTAACTTTCTGTCTCGTTGATCTGTCTAATGT
Organism: Macaca thibetana thibetana; assembly: GCF_024542745.1. Lineage (NCBI taxonomy): Eukaryota > Metazoa > Chordata > Mammalia > Primates > Cercopithecidae > Macaca > Macaca thibetana. The sequence goes on along the minus strand of NC_065580.1, from coordinate 183,262,650 downwards.
TGACAGTGGAGTGTTGAAGTCTCCCATTATTATTGTATGGGAGTCTAAGTCTCTTTGTAAGTCTCTAAGGACTTGCTTGATGAATCGGGTGCTCCTGTATTGGGTGCATATATATTTAGGATAGTTAGCTCTTCCTGTTGAATTGATCCCTTTACCATTATGTAATGGCCTTCTTTGTCTCTTTTGATCTTTGATGGTTTAAAGTCTGTTTTATCAGAGACTAGTATTGCAACCCCTGCTTTTTTTTGTTCTCCATTTGCTTGGTAAATCTTCCTCCATCCCTTTATTTTGAGCCTATGTATGTCTCTGCGTGTGAGATGGGTCTCCTGAATACAGCAGACTGATGGGTCTTGACTCTTTATCCAGTTTGCCAGTCTGTGTCTTTTAATTGGAGCATTTAGTCCATTTACATTTAAGGTTAATATTGTTATGTGTGAACTTGATCCTGCCATTATGATATTAACTGGTTATTTTGCTCGTTAGTTGATGCAGTTTCTTCCTAGCCTCAATGGTCTTTACATTTTGGCATGTTTTTGCAATGGCTGGTGCCGGTTGTTCCTTGCCATGTTTAGTGCTTCCTTCAGGGTCTCTTGTAAGGCAGGCCTAGTGGTGACAAAATCTCTAAGCATTTGCTTATCTGTAAAGGATTTTATTTCTCCTTCACTTATGAAACTTAGTTTGGCTGGATATGAAATTCTGAGTTGAAAATTCTTTTCTTTAAGAATGTTGAATATTGGCCCCCACTTTCCTCAGGCTTGGAGAGTTTCTGCCAAGAGATCTGCTGTTAGTCTGATGGGCTTCCCTTTGTGGGTAACCCGACCTTTCTCTCTGGCTGCCCTTAAGATTTTTTCCTTCATTTCAAATTTGGTGAATCTGGCAATTATGTGTCTTGGAGTTGCTCTTCTCGAGGAGTATCTTTGTGGCATTCTCTGTATTTCCTGGATTTGAATGTTGGCCTGGCCTACTAGGTTGGGGAAGTTCTCCTGGATGATATCCTGAAGAGTGTTTTCCAACTTGGTTCCATTTTCCCCCTCACTTTCAGGCACCCCAATCAGACGTAGATTTGGTCTTTTTACATAATCCCATACTTCTTGCAGGCTTTGTTCATTTCTTTTTCTTCTTTTTTCTTTTGTTTTCTCTTCTCGCTTCATTTCATTCATTTGATCCTCAATCACTGATACTCTTTCTTCCAGTTGATCGAGTCGGTTACTGAAGCTTGTGCATTTGTCACGTATTTCTCGTGTCATGGTTTTCATCTCTTTCGTTTCGTTTAGGACCTTCTCTGCATTAATTACTCTAGCCATCAATTCTTCCACTTTTTTTTCAAGATTTTTAGTTTGTTTGCGCTGGGTACGTAATTCCTCCTTTAGCTCTGAGAAATTTGATGGACTGAAGCCTTCTTCTCTCATCTCGTCAAAGTCATTCTCCGTCCAGCTTTGATCCGTTGCTGGCGATGAGCTGCGCTCCTTTGCCGGGGGAGATGCGCTCTTTTTTTTTGAATTTCCAGCTTTTCTGCCCTGCTTTTTCCCCATCTTTGTGGTTTTATCTGCCTCTGGTCTTTGATGATGGTGATGTACTGATGGGGTTTTGGTGTAGGTGTCCTTCCTGTTTGATAGTTTTCCTTCTAACAGTCAGGACCCTCAGCTGTAGGTCTGTTGGAGATTGCTTGAGGTCCACTCCAGACCCTGTTTCCCAAAATACCTTCGCAGATTCTACAAAAAGAATGTTTCAAACCTGCTGAATCAAAGGAAAGTTTTAACTCTATGAGATTAATGCACACAAAACAAGACAGTTTCACAAATAGCTTCTTTCTAGTTTTTCTCTGGAAATATTCGGTTTTTCCCCATAGGTCTCAACAGGCTCCCAAATGTTTCTTTGCAGAGTCTACAAAAATAGTGCTTCCAACTTGCTGAATCAAAAGAAAAGATTAACTCTGTGAGATGAATTGACACATCACAAAGGAGTTTCAAAGACAGCTTCTTTCTAGATTTTTTCTAGTATGTTCAGTTTTTCCTCATAGACCTCAATGGACTCCCAAATGGACTTACACAGATCCTACAAAAAAGAGTGTTTTCAACTTATTCAGTCAAAAGAAACGCTTAACTTTGTGAGATAAACCCACATATCACAAAGCAGTTTCATAGATAATATCTTCCTAGTTTTTATATGGATATATTTTCTTTTTTCCCTTAGACCTCAATGATCTCCCAAATGTTCCCTCACAGATTCCACAAAAAAAGTGTTTCTAACCTGTTGAATCAAAAGAAAGGTTTACCTCTATGAGAAGAATACACATATCACAAAGCATTTTCATAGACAGCTTCTTTCCTGTTTTTATCTGGGGATATTCAGTTTTTCATCATAGGCCTTAATGGGCTCTGTAATGTCCCTTTGTAGATTCTACAAAAAGAGTTTATATCCTGTTAAATGTAAACAAAAGCATAACTCTGAGAGATGAATCCACACATCCAAACCAGTTTCACAGGTAGCTTCTTTCTAGTTTATATCTGGGGATTTTTGGTTTTTCCCCATACACCTCCATGGGCTCTGTAATGCCCCTTTGCAGATTTTACACTAAGAGTTTCCAACCTGCTGAATCAAAAGAAAGGTTTAATTCTGTGAGATGAATCCACACATCACAAAGCAGTTTCACAGATAGCGTATTTCTAGTTTTTATCAGTGGTTATTCGCTTTTTCCCCATAGACCTCACTGGGCTCCCAAATGTCCCTTCACAGATTCTTCAAAGAAAGTGTTACTAACCTGGTCAATCAAAATAAAGGATTATTTCTGTCAGATGAATTGACACATCACAAGGCAGTTTCATGTAAAGTTTATTTCTAGTTTTTATCTGGGGATATTCTGGTTTTACCCATAAATCTCAAAGGGCTCCCAAATGTCCCTTCACAGATTCTACAAACACAGGGTTTTTAACCTGCTGAATCAAAACAAAACTTTAACTCTGTGAGATGAATCCAGACATCATGAAGCAGTTTCACAGAAAGTTTCTTTCTAGTTTTCCTCTGGTGTTATTCTGTTTTTACCCATAGGCCTCAATGTGTTCCCAAATATCCCTGAGCAGATTCTACAAACATAGTGTTTTTAACCTGCTGAATTAAAAGAAAGGTTTAACTCTGTAAGATGCACCCACACATCACCAAACTTTCACAGAGAACTTCTTTCTAGTTTTTATCTGGGGATATTTGGTTTTTCTGCATAAGCCACAATGGGCTCCAAAATGTCCCTTTGCAAATTCTACAAAAAGTGTGTTTTCAACCTGCTGAGTCAAAGGAAATATTTAACTCTGTGAAATGAATACATGCATCACCAAGCAGCTTCACAGATAGATTCTATTTTTTATCTGGGGATTTTCAATTTTTTTCCCTAGACTTCAGTGGACTTCAAAATATCCCTTTGCTGATTATTCAAAAAGAGAGTTTCCAACCTGCTTTATAGAAAGAAAGGTGTAACTCTGTGAGATTGATCAAAAATTTCAAAGCAGTTTCACAACTAGTTTCTTTCTAGTTTTTATCTGGGGATATTCTGTTTTTCCACATATACCTCCATGGGCTTCCAAATGTCCCTTCAAGATTCTACAAAAAGGGCATTTCCAATGTGCTGAATCAAAAGAAATGTTTAACTTGGTTAGACGAATCCATGCGTCTCAAAGCAGTTTCACAGATAGCTCTTTTCTAGTTTTTATGTGGGGATATTCTGTTTTTCCCCAGAGGACCCAATTGGCTCCCAAATGTCCCATTGCAGATTCTACATGAAGAGTGTTTACAACCTGCTGAATCAAAAGAAAGATTTAACGATGTCAGATGAATCCAAACATCACCAAGCAGTTTTAGAGATAGCTTCTGTCTAGTTTTTTATCTGGGGATATTCATATTTTTCCATAGGCCTCAATGAGCTCTCAATTGTCCCTTCACTTTTTTTTTTTTTTTTTTTTTGAGATGGAGTCTCGCTCTGTCACCCAGGCTGGAGTGCAGTGGCCAGATCTCAGCTCACTGCAAGCTCCGCCTCCTGGGTTTATGCCATTCTCCTGCCTCAGCCTCCTGAGTAGCTGGGACTACAGGCGCCCGCCACCTCGCCCGGCTAGTTTTTTTTTAGTAGAGATGGGGTTTCACCGTGTTAGCCAGGATGGTCTCGATCTCCTGACCTCATGATCCACCCATCTCGGCCTCCCAAAGTGCTGGGATTACAGGCTTGAGCCACCGCGCCCAGCCCCCTTCACATATTTTACACAAACAATGTTTCCAACTGGATGAGTTAAAAGGAAGGTTTATCTCAGTGAGATAAATGAATACTTCACAAAGGAGTTTCATGGAGAGCTTCTATCTAGTTTTTATCTTGGGATATTCTGTTTTTCCCCATAGTCCTCAATGGACTCTGAAATGTCTTTTTGATGATTCTGTAAAAGAGTGTTTCCAACCTGTTGAATCTATAGAAACGTTTAACCCTATTATATGATCCAAACCGCACCAAGCAGTTTCACAGATAGTTTCTATCTAGTTTCTATGGAGGATATTCGGTTTTTCCCCTTAGGCCTCAATGGACTCCGAAATGTCCCATCACAGATTCTACACCAAGAGTGTTTCATCTTGCTGAATCACAAGAAAGGTTTAACTCTGTGAGGTTGATCCACACATCATCAAGCAGTTTCACAGATAGCTTCTTTCTAGTTTGTAACTGGGGATTTTCAATTTTCCCTTGAGGCCTCATGGACTCCCAAATTTCCCCTTGCATTTTCTACAAAAAGAGAGTCTCCAAGCTGCTCAATCAAAAGAAAGGTTTAACTCTGTGCGATGAATCCACATGACAAAGAGCAATTTCACAGATAACTTCTATCTAGTTTTTATCTGGGGATGTTCAGGTTTTTCCCATAGGCCTCAGTGGGTTGTGAAAAGATATTTTGCAGATTCTACAAAAAGAGTGTTTCCAACCTGCTGAATCAAAGAAAGGTTTAACTCTGTGAGGTGAATCTACACATCACCAAGCGGTTTCAAATATAGGTTCTTTCTAGTTTTTGTCTGGAGATATTTGGCTTTTCTGCCTAGAGGCAGAAATAAGCTTTGAAAAGTCCCTTTGCACATTCTGCAGAAAGATTATTTCCAACCTACTGAATCAAAAGATAGATTTAAATCTCTGAGACAAATCCACACACCATGAAGCAGTTTCACAGATAGCTTCTTTCTTGTTTTTATCTGGGCATATTCAGTATTACCACATAGACCTCCTCAATGGGCTTTCAAATATCTCTTCACAGATACTACAAAAACAGTGTTTCCAACCTGCTGAATCGAAAGACAAAATTAACACTATGAGATGAATCCAAACCTCAGAACGCAGTTTCCCAGATAGCTTCTTTCTAGTTTTTATCTGGGGATATTCAGTTTTTCCCCCTAGGTCTCAATGGGCTGCCAAATATCTCTTCACAGATTCTACAAAAAGAGTATTTCCCACCTACTGAATCAGTGGAAAGGTTTAACTTTGTGAGATAAATCCACACATCACCAAGCAGTTTCACACATAGCTTCCTTATAGTATTTATTGGGGGATATTTGGTTTTTCCCCATAGTTATCAATGGGCTCCCTAATGTCCTTGACAGATTCTGCAAAGAAAGTGTCTCCAAACTGCTGAATCAAAGCAAAGATTTATCTCTGTGAGATGCATCCACACATCACCAAACAATTTCACAGATAGCTTATTTCTTGTTTGTATCTGGGCATATTTGGTTTTACCATATTTACCTCAATGGGCTCCCAAATATCCCTGTGCAGATCCTACAAAAAGAGTGTCCCTAATCTGCTAAATCAAAACAAGGTTTAACTGTGTAAGAAAAATCCACTCATCACTAAGGTGTTTCACAGACAGCTTCCTTCTAGTTTTTATTTTTGGATATTTGGTTTTTTATCATATGACTCAATGGGCTTTAAAAAGTCCCTTTGCTGATTCATTAAAAAGAGTGTTTCCAAGCTGCTGAATCAAAAGAATGGTTTACCTCTGCGAGATGAATCCACACATCACAAAGCAGTTTCACAGATAGATTCTTTCTAGTTTTTATCTGTGGATATTCCGTTTTTCCTAAAGGCCTCAATGGGCTCCTAAATGTCCCTTCACAGATTCTACAAGAAGAGTGTATCAAACCTGCTGAACCAAAAGAAAAAATTAACTCTGAAATGAATCAACACATCACCAAGCAGTTTCAAAGATAGCTTCTTTCTAGTTTTATATGGGGCTATTTGCTTTTCTTCCAAAGGCCTCAAGGGGCTCCCAGATGTTTCTTAGCAGATTCTACAAAAAAAAACGTATCTGATCTGTTGAATCAAAATGAAGGTTTACTCTGTGAGATGAATTGAAACATCACCAAGCCTTTTCACAGATAGCTTCTTTCTAATTTTCTTCTCAGGATGTTCAGTTGTTCCCCATAGACCTCAAAGGGCTCCCAAATGTCCCTTTGCAGATTCTCCAAAAAGAATGTTTCCAACCTGCTGAATAAAAAAAATATATATATCTTTGAGATGGATCCACACATCACCATGCACTTGCACAGATAGCTTCTTTCTAGATTTTATCTGGAGATATTTTGTTTTTCCCCACAGACCTCAATGTGTTCCCAAATGTCCTTTTGCAGATTCTAGAAAAGAGTGTTTCCACCTGTTGAATCAAAAGATAGGTTTAACTGTTTTATGTGAATCCACACATCATCAAATAGCTTCACAGATAGCTCCTTTCTAGTTTTTATCTGGGCATATTTGTTTTTTTTCCCATAGACTTCCAAGGGCTTTCAAATGTCCCTTCATAGATACTACAAAAATAGTGTTTACAACCTGCTGAATCAAAAAAAGAAGTTGAACCCTGTGAGACGAATTCACACATCACCCAGCAGTTTCTCAGATAGCTTCTTTCTAGTTTTCATCTAGGGATATTTGGTTTCTACTCATAGGCTGCAATGGGCTCCCAAATCTTTTCACAGATTCTACAAAAAAAGTTTTTCCAACCTGCTGAATCAAAAGAAATCCTTATGTCTGGGAGATGAATCCACACAGCATGAACCAGTTTCACAGATAACCTCTTTCTGGCTTTTATCTAGAGAAACTCTGTTTTTAGCCATAGGCCTCTATCAGCTCCCAAATGTCCCTTTGCAGATTCTACAAAGGGTGTTTCCAACCTGCTGAATTGAAACGAAGGTTTAAGTCTGTGAGATAAATTCACTCAAAACCAAACAGTTTCACAGATAACTTGTTTCTAGTTTTTATCTTGAAATATTTAGTTTTTCTTCATAGGCTTCAATGGACTCTCAAATGTTCCTTTGCAGATTCTACAAAAAGAGTGTTTCCAACATGGTGAGTCAAAGGAAGTATTTCACTCTGTGAGATGAATCCACCCATTACCAGGCAGTTTCACAGATGACTTATTTGCAACATTTGTCTGTTGTTATTCAGCTTTTATCCATAGGCCAAAATGGGCTCCCAAATGTCCCTTCCTAGATTCTACAAAAAGAGTGTTTCTAACTTGCTGAATCAAAAGAAAGGTTTAACTCGGTGAGATGAAACCACACATCAGCAAGCCGTTTCATAGATACCTTCTTTCTAGTTTTTATCTGGTGATATTCCGTTTTTCTCCATACACCTCAATGGACTACCAAATGTATTTTCGTAGATTCTATAAAAAGAGTGTATCCAATCTACTGAATCAACAGAAAGTTTTAACTCTGTTAAATGAATCTACACATTACGAAGTAGTTTTTCTTGTAGCTTCTGTCTAGTTTTTATCTGGGGATATTCGTTTTTTTCCTCATAGGCACAACGGGCTCCCAAATGTCCCTTTGCAGATTCTATAAAAAGAGTGTTTCCAACCTGTCGAATCAAATGAAAGTTGTAACGCTGTGAGATTAATACACACATCACTAATTGCTTGCACAGATAGCTTCTTTCTTGTTTTAATCTGGGGATATTCGCTTTTTTCCCCTAGGCTTCAAGGGACTCTGAAAAGTCCCTTCACAGATTCTACAAAAAGAGTGTTTCCAACTTGCTGAATCAAAAGAATGGTTTGACTCTGTGAGATGAATCCACACATCGTTAGGTAGTTTCACAGGTAGCCTTTTTGTAGCTTTTATCTGGTGATATTTGGTTTTCCTCTATAGGCCTAAATTGATTCCCAAATGGCCCTTCCCACATTTGAAAAAAACAAAAAACAAAAACAAAAACCAGATTCCAAAGTGCTGAGTCAAAAGAAAGGTTTAAATTGGAGAGATGAATCCACACATCAGCAAATAGTTTCACAGATACTATCTTTCCCCAACCTAGATGGCTTATTTCTATTTTTTATCTTGGGATATCTGGTTTTTTCCCCATTGGCCTCAATGGGCTCCCAAATGTTGCTTTGCAGATTCTACAAAAAATTAATTCCAACCTAATGAATCAAAAGGATGGTTTAAATCTATGAGATGAATACACACATTCCAAACTAGTTTCACAGATAGCTTCTTTCTAGATTTAATCTGGGGATATTCGGTTTTTCCCCATAGTCCTCAAAGGGCTCCCAAATGTCGCTTCACAGATTCTGCATAAAGAGTGTTTCCAACCTGTTGAATGAAGACACAGGTTTAACTCTGTAACATGAATCAGCACATCACCAAGAAGTTTCACAGGTAGCTTCTTTCTAGTTTTTATATGGGGATATTCAGTCATTCCTCATAGGCCTCAATGGGCAACTCAATGTCCCTTTACAGATTCTACTAAAATAGGGTTTCCAACCTGGTGATCAAAAGAAAGGTTTAACTCGGTGAGATGAAACCATACATCATGAAGCTGTTTCACAGATAGCTTCTTTCTACTTTTTATCTGAGTATATTCAGTTTTTCCCCATAGACATAATTGGGCTCCCAAATGTTCCTTCACAGATTCTACAAAAAGAGTATTTCCAACCTGCTGAATCTAAAGAAAGATTTAACTCCATGAGGTTAATTGAAACATCCCAAAGCAGTTTCACAGACAACTTCTTTCTAGGTTTCATCTGGGGCTATTCAGTCTTTCCCCATAGGCCTCAATGGACTTCCATATGTCCCTTTGCAGATTCTACAAAAAAATTGTTTCCAGCCTGCTGAAACAAAAGTGTTACTCTGTGTGATGAATCCAAAAATCACCAAGTAGTTTCACAGATCATTATTTTCTAGGATTTATCTGGGGATATTTGGTTTTTGCCAGTAGGCCTCAAGAGGCTCCAAAAACTCCCCAAATTCTACAAAAAGAGTGTTTCCAAACTGCTGAATTAAAAGAAAGACTTAACTCTTTGCGATGAATCCACACATCATAAAGCAGTTAAACAGATAGCTTCTTTCTAGTTTTTATCTGGGGATATTCTGTTTTTTCCCATTGGTCTCAAAGGGCTCCCAAATGTCCTTTCACAGATTCTACAAAGAAAAGTGTTTCCAAACTGCTGAATCAATAGAAAGGTTTAAGTCTTTGAGATGAATCCACAAATCACAAAGTAGTTTCGTAGATAGCTTCTTTCTACTTTTATGTAGGGATATTTGGTTTGCCCCCATAGGCTTCAAAAGTCTCCCAAATGTTCCCTCACAGATTCTACAAAAAGAGTGTTTCTAACCTGCTGAATAAAAAGAAGGTTTCAACTCTTTGAGGTGAATCCACACAGCACCAAGCAGTTTCACAGACAACTTCTTTCTAGTTTTTTCCTGGGGATATTTGGTTTTTCTCCATAAGCCTCAATGAGTTTTCAAATGTCCTTTTGCAGATTCTACAAAAAGAGTGTTTCCAACCTAATGAATAAAAAGAAAGGTTTAAATCTGTGAGATTACTCCCCACGTTTCAAAGCAGTTTCACAGACAGCTGATATCTAGTTTTTGTATAAGGATATTCTGTATTTTTCAATGGACCTCTATGGGCTCCCAAATATTTCTTCACAGATTCTACAAGAAAAGTGTTTCCAACCTGCTGAAACAAAAGAAAGGTTTACCTCTGTTTGCTGAATCCACACATCACCAAGTAGTTTCACAGATAGCTGCTTTCTAGTTTTTGTCTGGGGATATTTGTTTTTTTCCCCATAGGCTTCAATAGGCTCCTAAATGTCCCTTCAAAGATTCTACAAAAAGAGCGTTTCCAACCAGCTGAATAAAATGAAAGATTTAACTCTATGAGATGAATCCACCCATTACCAAGCAGTTTCACAGATAGCTTCTTTGTAGTTTTTTAGTGGGGATGTTCAGTTGTTCCTCATAGGCCTAATTGGGCTCCCAATTGTTTCCTCACAGATTCTACAAAAAGAGTGTTTCTAAAATGGTGAATCAATAGATAGGTTTAACTCTTTGTTGTGAATCCACACATCAAAAATCTGTTTTACGGATAGCAGTTTTTTAGTTTTTATCTGGGTATATTCTGTTTTTCCTTATAGGCTTCTAAGGGATTTAAATGTCCCTTTGCAAATTCTACAAAAATAGTGTTTCCAAACCGATGAATCAAAAGAAATGATTAACCCTGTGAGATGAATCCACACATAACCCAGCAGTTTCACAGATATCTTCTATCTAGTTTTCATCTTGGGATATTCGGTTTTTCCCTATACAATGCAATAGGCTCCCAAATGTCCCTTTGCAGATTCTACAAAAAGCGTGTTTCTAACCTGATGAATTAAAATACAAGTTTATCTCTGTGACATGAATCCAGACATCACGAAGCAGTTTCACAGATAGCCTCTTTCCACCTTTTATGTAGAGATCTTTAGTTTTTTCCTATAGGCCTCAACAGGTTACCAGTTGTCCCTTAACAGATTATACAAAAAGAGTTTCCAACCTGCTGAATCAAAAGAAAGTTTTAACTCTGTGAGATGAAACCACACATCACCAAGTCGTTTCACAGATAGCTTCTTTCTAGTTTTTATCTGAGGATATTTGATTTTACCCCATAGGCCTCAATGGGTTATGTAATATCCCTTTGCAGATTCAAAAAAGAGTGTTTCCAACTTGTTGAATCAAAAGAAATGTTTAACTCTGTGAGATGAATCCACACATCATGAAGCAGTTTCACAGATAGATTCTTTCTCATTTTTATCAGGGGATATTCAGTTTTTTTCATAGGCCTCCATGGGCTCCCAAATGTCCCCTCGAAGATTCTAGAAAAAGAGTTTTCCCAACCTGGTGAATCAGAAATAAAGGTTTATCTCTGTGAGTTGAATCCATGCATGACAAAACAGTTTCACAGATAGCTTCTTTCTGTTTTTTATCTTGGGATATTTGTTTTTTCTCCATAGGCCTCAATGGACTCCCAAATGTTCCTTCACAGATTTTACAAAAAGATAGCTTTCAACCTACTGAATCAAAGAAATGTTTAACTGTGTGATATGAGTCCACACATCACCAAGAAGTTTCACATGAACTTCTTTCTAGTTTTTATCTGGGGATATTCAGTTTTTCCCCATAGGCCTCAGTGGGCTCCCAAACGTCCCTTCGCAGATTCTTCAAAAAGAGTGTTTCCAACCTCTTGAATCAAAAGAAAAGTATAAACCCATGAGATGAATCCACATATCACTAAGCATTTTTCACAGATAGCTTTCTTCTAGTTTTTATCTTGGGATATTCAGTATTTACCCATAGGCCTCAATGAGTTCGCAATGTCTCTTCAGAGATTCTACAAATGGGTGTTTCCAACCTGCTGAATCAAAACAAAGGTTTAACTCTGTTAGAAAAATTTGCAACAATACAAGCAGTTTCACAGATAGCTTCATTCTAGTTTTTATCTTTAAATATTCAGTTTTTCCCCATAGGCCTCAATGGGTTCTCAAATGTCCCTTTGCAGGTTCTACAGAGAGTGTTTTATGACTACTGAATCAAAAGAAAAGTTTACTTCTGTGAGATGAATGCACATATAACGAAGCAGTTTTAGTGTGTATCTGGGGATTTTCATTTTTGTTCCCTAGGCCTCAATGGGCTCCCAAATGTCCCTTCACAGATCCCACACCTAAAGTGTTTCCAACCTGCTGAATCAATAGAAAAGTTTAACTCTGTGAAAGTAATCAATGCAAAACAAAGCAGTTTCACAGATAGCTTCTTTCTAGTTTTCATCTGGTGATATTTTGTTTTTCCCTTTAGACCTCAATGGTTTCCAAATGTCCCTTTACAGATTCTGTAAAAAGTGTGCTTACAAACTACCGAATCAAAAGTAAGTCTTAACTCTGGGAGATGAATCCACACATTACTAAGCAGTTTCAAATATTACTTCTTTCTAGTTTTTATCTGGGGATATTCTGCTTTTGCTCCTAAGCCCTAATGTGCTTCCAAATGTTGCCTTGCAGAATCTACAAAAAGAGTGTTTCCAACCTGCTAAATCAAAAGAAAGGTTTGAAATCTGAGAGATGAATTCACACATCACCAAGCAGTTACACAGATAGCATCTTTCTAGTTTTTATCTAGGAATATTCAGTTTCTCCCCTTAGGCTGCAATGGGCTCCCAAATGTCCTTTTGCAGATTATACAAGAAAGGATTTCCAACCTGCTGTAAAAAAAGAAAGCTTTAATTCCGTGAGATGAATCCTCACATAAACAAGCAGTTTCAAAGACAGCATCTGTCTAGTTTTAAACTGTGAATATCCTGTTTTTCCCCAGAGGCCTCAATAAGATTTCAAATGTTCCTTTGCAGTTTCTACAAAAAGAGTTTCCAACCTGTTGAATCAAAAGGAAGGTTTAATTCTGTGAGATGAATCCACACGTCACCAAGCAGTTTCAGAGATAGCGTCTTTCTAGTTTTTGTGTGAGGATATTCTGTTTTTCCCAAGAGGCCTCAATGGTTCCCAAATGTCCCACCACATATTCTAAAAAAAGCGTGTTGCCAACCTGCTGAATCAAAAGAAAGGTTTAACTCTGTGAGATGAATCCACACATCACCAAGCAGTTTCACAAATAGCCTTTTTCTACTTTGTATCTGGGGATTTTCTTTTTTTCCCCCTAGGTCTCAAAGTAGTCCCAAATATCCCTTCACAGATTCCATAAAAATGTTTTTTAACCTGCTGAAGTAAAAGAAAGGTTTAACTCTGTGAGATGAATCCAGACATCATCAAGTTGGTTCACAGATAGCTTCTTTCTAGTTGTTATCTAGGAATATTCTGGTTTTGCCCATAGGTCTAAAAGCACTCCCAAGTGTCCCTTCACAGATTCTACAAAAAGAGTGTTTCCAACCTGCTTAATCCAAAGGAACTCTGTGAGATAAGTACACACAACCCAAAAAAGTTTCACCATTGGGTTCTTTCTAGTTTTTATCTGGGGATATTCTGTTTTCTCCATAGGCCTCATTGGGATCCAAAATGTCCCTGAGTAGATTCTACAAAAATAGTGTTTCCAACCCTGCTGAATAAAAAGAAACGTTTACCTCTATGAGATGAATCACACACCAAAAAGCAGTTTCACAGATAGCTTTTTTCTGTTTTTTATCTGGAAATATTTGCTTTTTCCCCATAGGCTTCAATGGGCTCCCAAGTGTCCCTTTGCAGATTTTACAAAAAGAGTGTTGCTAACCTGTTGAATCAAAAGAAAGGTTTAATTCAGTGAGATGAATCCACACATCTCCAAGCAGTTTCACACACAGCTTCTTTCTAGGTTTTTATCTGTGTATATTCATTTTTTTTCCCATAGGCATCAATGGGTTCCAAAATGTCTCTGCACGAATTCAACAAAAAGAGTGTTTCCAACCCACAGAATACAAAGAAAGGTTTAACTCTGTGAGATGAATGCACACATTGCCAAGGAGTGATTGGTATTAAGCTCTATAAGCATAATGGTGATGTTTGATCAGGAGAATGAAGCCACCATTACAAAGAGTTATTCCATTAGATTAATGGTTGGGGGGTAAGGCAAGGTTAGTAAGATTTGCTATAAGTCATCAAAAGGCTGTTAGTGGGAGCAGTGTTTGAAGCCCTCGAGAGAGTAATATGATTCGGCTCTGGATTTACTCATAGATTGAATTTGCTAGGCAAAGCAGTAAGGACGAAGGAAGTCCATGGGCAATTATGAGGGTAATTGCACCGGTAAAGCTTCAGGGGGTTTGAATGAGGATAGCCATAATCACAAGGGCTGTATGACTTACAGAGGAATATGCAATAAGTGATTTTAGATCAGTTTGTCATAGACAAATAGAGCTTATTGTAACTATCCCTCATAAAGATAACATGAGGAAGGGGTAGGCTGTATACACTGTCAGGGGGCTGAGCATAAAGGTAAGCCATATTATGCCCTAGCCGCCTGGTTTTAGGAGAACCACTGCAAGTACTATTCACCTGCAATAGGGGCTTCTACGTGGGCTTTAGGAAGTCATAGGTGAAGTCCGTATAGGGGTATTTTTACTATAAAACCTATAATACATCCTAATCATATAAGGTTATTGGATCAGGAGATTAATAGTTCTTGGGTGTTAAATATTATTTTCATGTTCGGTGAACCTAAGGTATTTTGAGTGTGAATAAGTATAATAAGTAGGGGAAGAGATCCCACTAGTGTTTCAAATAAGAAATATGAGCTTGCATTGAGGTATTCTGGTCGGTTACCCCAGGGGGTGATAATAATTAAGGCAGAGATAATTGTACCTTCAAGGAGAATATAAAATATAATTAGTTCTGTGGTTGTGAATGCCAGAAGTATAAAAAAAATTGTAGGGAAATCAGTATGGCAATATGGAGCTTTCTCCATGAGGGTGACTCATTGGAGAGGTGGTACTGGCTTGCTGTAATTATAAGAGGTAGTAGTCAGGTTGTTAATATTAGAAGGGGTGATGTCAGCGGATCAGAAGAGAAAGTTAATGAGAAGTTGAACAGATTGTCATTGAATTAATTAAAAAATAATAGGGCAATGAAGCTGATGATTAGACTGTGAATAGTCATATTGATTCAGATTTTAGAGTTTTTAGAGAATCATGTTATTAGTAGCAGTGTCATTGTTGGAATAATAAATTTTAGCATTGAAGTAAATTTAGATTATATACGTATCTAGGCCATAGGTGTTGGAGATTGAAACTAGTAAAGCAAGGCCCACTGTGGCTTCGCAGGCAGCAAGTACTAGCAGGGTAATGCGTATTATGAATGCTAGGGTGAAAAGTGTATTTAAAGTTATAGGAGTTTTATGATGAATAATGATTATATTCCTTCTAGGCATAGTAGGGATTTCGGGTGGGATCAATAGATTAATATCCCCAGAAGTAGTACAGTATATGCTAATATGGTATTGATATAAATAGAGGGCATTTGGTAAATACATTGTATCATAAGCTAATGAGGCAAAATCATTTATTTTGGCTTAAACTATCTACCAATTCAGTTCAATCTAATCCTTTTTGAGTTCATTCATAAGTTAACCCTAGGACTAAAATGATAACTAGTATAAGGGCTGTGCTGATTATTAGTGTCAGATTGCTTGTTTGAAGGGCTTATGGCAAGAGTAGTAAGTAGTAGGGTAATTTCTAAGTCAAATAGGAGGAATGTGATGGCTACTAGAAAAAACTTCATGGAGAAGGGAATGTGGGTGGAGGATAACGGGTCAAATCCACATTCGTAGGGGCTGGATTTTTTAATATAAATATTAAGTTGTGGGAGCCAAAATGTAATAACTATCACTGATAGGGCTAATAGGGTGTTGATTACTAGGGCTAGTGTTAGGTTAATTACTCCTTTTCAGATGTTGTCCAAAGTAATTGATTGGAAGTCAGTGGTACTGTTTATACTAAAAGAGTAAGATCCTCATCAGTAAATAGAAATATACAAGAATAGTCATACTGCATCTACAAAGTGTCAGTATCAGGTGGCATCTTCAAAGCCAAAGTTATGGCTAGATGTAAAGTGGTATTTTAATTGGCAGGGGAGACAGATAGTGAGGAATGTTGATCCAATAATGCTGTGAAGTCCTTGAAAACCTATAGCTATAAAGAATGTTGAGCCATAAATTCCATCAGAAATAGCAAAGAGAGCCACAAAGTATTCTGAGAGTTGTAGGAGGGTGAAGTAAATGCCTAAGGTAATTGTGGTAAGTAGTGCTTGAATTGTTTTCAATTATTTTCTGTTAAGCTGTGATGGGCTCCAGTAATTGATACCAATGTATTCAGGAGGGATGCTTCCAGATGGTCGAGGGGAGAAATGCCTGTTGGGGATCAATGTCTTCCTAGTTCTGGTGTTGGGGCTAGACTAGAATGGCAGAATGCCCAGAAGAATCCAGCAAAGAAAAATACTTCTGAGATAAGAAATAGGACTATTCCATATCAGAGGCCTTTTTGGACAATTGTTGTATGGTGGCCTTGAAATGTACATTCCCGGATAATACCACATCACCATTGATATATAGTCAGTGTATTGGTTAGTAGGCCTAAGGTTAAAAGAGTAATAGAGTTAATGTGAAATCATGTAGATAAGCCGGATGTTATTAGGAGAGTTGGGAGAGCCGCTATTAATGGCCAAAGACTGGGTTTGACGAAATGATAGGTGTGTGTTTGGTGGGTCATTATGTGTTGTCATATAAATAAGGGCTTACTAATAGCATAAAGGCATAAGCATAGATGATGGCCACAGCAAATTCGAGAGTGGTCAATAGAATTAGAATAATAAGGGTGATCAAAGCTGTGAAATGGTTAATAGTTGGTAATAGTGTGGCTCCTCCAATTAAGTGTATAAGTAAGTGACCAGCTGTAATGTTGGCTGTTAAACGTACAGTTGATGACATTGGCTGAGTAAGTAGACTGATGGTTTCGATGATTACTAGTATAGGGGTAAGTGGAATGTGTGTGCCTGGTAGTAGGAGGTGAGCTAAGGAGTTTTTAGTTTTAAAGTGGAAGCCTGTGATTATTGTGCCTGCTCATAAGGGGATTGCTATACTGAGATTTATTGATAGTCGAGTAGTTGGTGTAAATGAGTGGGGTAGAAGCCCAAGGAGATCGATGGAGGCAATAAAGAGAATTAGGGATATTAGTATAAGGAATCAGGTTCATCCTTTAGTATTATGTAGGATTATTATTTGGTTTAGAACAAGTTGAACTAGTCATTGTTGAATAGAAATCAATCGGTTATTGATGAGATAGTTGGAGGTTGGAAGGAGTGTGGTGGGAAACAAGATTATTAGTGCTGCTGTGGGTAAACAAAGGATTGTCGGGGCAGTAAATGAGATTTTCATTCATTTTAGTTCTCAAGGGCTGTCACGATTTTGTGTTTTAATTATTTTCGGTGTAAGGGGTGTATAGTAAATGAACTTTGATAGTTTTAATTGGATAATGGAGAATAAAGTTATGATTGTTGATATAATAACAATAGGTCATGTGGAAGTATCTAGTTGAGGCATTCACTGTAGAGAGGTGTGATTTCTCTCAGTCTTTAACAGAAAAGGTTAACACTGGGGTAGCTTTACAGTGATATTATAGTGCGGATATAGACCAAGTTTTGAAAGTTTTTAATGGGACTAATTCTAGAATAATAGGTGTAAAACTGTGGTTAGAGCCACAAATTTCTGAGCATTGTCCATAGTAGAGGCCTGGTCATGTAGCAGTTAAGGCAGATTCATTTAAGCGTCCAGGGATTGCATCTGGTTTTAACCCTAATGAGGGAATAGATCATGATGTAGGGATAATCAGAGTAACTTTGAGGCATACCATATAGGCTGAGGAAATGTTGCAGGATAAAAGTTAAATTGACACCTATATATATGATGGCAAAGTGAATTTTAGCATACATTTGATTAAGTGTATAACCTGAAATAGGGGGATCAGTGGACAAAGCCACCAATAATAGCAAATATGGCTCATGCAATGTCCATATGCTCAAATGGCTTTTTTCCAGAGTAGTATGTTACGATATGGAAAAATACCCTAAAACCCAGCAGGAGGAGGATACAGACTTCAAGGTGACCAAAGAATCAGAATAAGTGCTAATATGTGATAGGATCACCTCCACCAGCTGGGTCAAAAAAAGTAGTATTAAGATTGCAGTCACTTAACAGTATAATAATGCTGGCGGCTAGGACTGGGAGAGAAAGGAGTCGGAGAACTGCTGTTATTAGGACTGATCAGACGAAAAGGGGTGTGTGACTTTGGGACATAGCTGGAGGTTTTATGTTAATAATTGTGGTGATAAAGTTAATGGCCCCTAAAATAGAAGAGACACCTGCCAAATGGAGTGAGAAGATGGTTAAACCTACAGAGCCTCCTGCATGTGTTAGGTTTCCTGCTAAGGAGGAGGGGGTAGACTGTTCTGCTGATTCCAGCGCCAGCCTTTATTATAGTGGATACAAGTAATAGTAGGAAAGAGGGTGAGCACAGTCAGACACTCATATTATTTATCTGGGGAAATGCTATGTCGGAGCGCCAATTATCAGAGAGATTAACCAGTTGCCAAAACCTACAATTATAATTGGTATTACTATAAAGAAAATTATGACAAATGCAAACAGCTTCACAAAATGATTACATAGCTCAAAGGTGGAAGTGAGACATAACTGCTGCCTAATTTCTGTGCCTGCATGGGCCTAATAACTTAGAGGTAGTTTACATTCCTCAGATTAAAAAATTTCTGCCTGGTGCAGTGGCTCATGCCTGGAATCCCAGAACTTTGGGAGGTGGAGGCAGGTGAATTACTTGAACCCAGGAGTTCAAGGCAAACCTGAACAACGTATCGAAATCTTGTCTCTAGTAAAAAGACAAAAATTAGCTGTATGTGGTAGTGCATGCCTGTAGTCCTGGCTACGCAGGAGGCTGAGGCAGGAGGATCGCTTGAACCTGGGAAGTCAAGGCTGAAGTAAGCTGTGGTTGTGCCACATAAAGATGGGAACAGCAGACACTGGAGACCACTGGGTGGGGGGAGGGAGTGGGCCAAGGGTTGAAAAACTACCTATTGGGTACTGCGTTCATTGCTTGGGGGATGTGATCAGTCCTACCCTAAAACTCAACATCGTGCAATACACCCATGTAACAATCTGCACATGTAACCCTTGAAACTAATAGTTGAAGTGTTCATAAAATCAAATAGTTCCTCACTATGGATGCCCAGTCATAGTTGAAAATTGTAGGTATCTAGAAGGATTCAGTAGTGAACTATATTTATTCAAGACTTTTTAGGTTAATGTGTTTTTAAATGTTTGTTTTGCAATTTTATATATTGACGTCTCATGGTATAGGATAGGCTACCTCATTTTAGTTAATTGTGTTTTTGTTTTGATTCGTATGTTATAATTCTGTATGACAATATTCAACTTCATACACTTTAAGCCAGTGTACAGCAAAATTAAATATGAATCAGCCATATGTCTGTTGCCACTATAATTATCTTCACGTTTGTTTGCCTGTATAAATATTAGCCACATTTTAAAATAATTTGTATAATGGTTATTTTGGTTGGTTATAGATGGTTATTTTCTCTTGTGTTGGTGAGTAGTCGTGGAAATTGTCTTAATTTCCACACGTGTTTATTGGTGAATATTATCTTGGTGTGAGAAACATTTTGTGATTTGGAGGTAAGTTTTGAAAAGCTTCCTAACTCTATTGTACATTTATTTATTTTTATTTTTCAAAAATACACACCAATATGTACAATCTTAAGTACTTCAAATTATGTCGTTAATTTATGTTACATATACTGACACTGTTAGCAATATATCTGTAGACAGTTTTCTATTTTTATGTTATTACATTGAGACAGAGTCTCACTCTGTCATCCAGGCTGGAGTTCAGTGGCACAATCTCAGCTCTCTGCATCTCCTGGGTTCTTATTTTCCTAATTACACTTAGTTGTCTGTATTCCCATGTTACATATGGAGCATAATTGAGATGGTTATTTTGATTTTTTTTTCAGATAATTCTCCTGGCTCAGCCTCCTGAGTAGCTGGGATTACAGGTGTGTGCCACCATGCCTGGCTAAATTTTGTATTTTTAGTAGAGATGGGATTTTCCCATGTTGGTTAGGCTGGTATTGAACTCCTAACCTCATGTGATCTGTCTGCCTTGGCCTCCCAAAGTGCTAGGATAACAGGCATGAGCCACCTGCCCAGCCTAGAATGTTTTCATCTTGTTAAACTAATACACAATCCATGTGAATCCCATTTCCCATTACCTGGCCCTTTCCAAACATTATTCTGTTTTCTCTTTTTAACAGTGTAACTACTTTAGATATCCCATATAAGCAGATTCATACAGTATTTGTCTTATTTTTGGCTGGTTCATTAAATTTAACATAATGTCAAGATTTATGTTTATAGTAGATGTTAGAAGATTCCTTCCTAGGCCGGGCGCGGTGGCTCACGCCTGTAATCCCAGCACTTTGGGAGGCCGAGGCGGGCGGATCACAAGGTCAGGAGATCGAGACCATGGTGAAACCCCGTCTCTACTAAAAATACAAAAAATTAGCCGGGCGCGGTTGTGGGCGCCTGTAGTCCCAGCTACTCAGGAGGCTGAGGCAGGAGAATGGCGTGAACCCGGGAGGCGGAGCTTGCAGTGAGCCGAGATCGCGCCACTGCACTCCAGCCTGGGCGACAGAGCGAGACTCCGTCTCAAAAAAAAAAAACAAAAAAACAAAAACAAAAACAAAAAAAACAAAGAAAAAAAGAAGATTCCTTCCTGACGGGAGGAAGTTGTGCACCTCCACAGGCCACTAAGAGGTGAGAGCCAACTTGAGGACGACTTGGACCTGCAGAGGCCCCCGGGAGGCAAGCGCGGGGCCCTCAGAGGCTGTTCTCCAGCCAGAGCTGGGTCTGTGCAGCCCACTGGGAGGCAGAAGGTGAGCCTACAGAGCTTTGACTGGAGAAAGGTTTGGGTCTAAAAAGACTGGCGGGAGCTGGGCAGGAGCTGAGCCCACAGAGGTTGCTTGTTTTGAGGCGCGAGTCGGGCCTGTCAACGCAGCCAGGAGGAAGGGGAAGAGTTGGACCTGGAGAGGCCATCACCAGGGAGGCTGAGAATGGGCCTCTACAGGCCAATGGGAGGCAGGAGCTGGCCCTGGAGGGGCCCACTTGAGGCCCCGTGTTGTGCCTGGAGAGGCTGCCGGGAGGCCGGAGCTAGGCTTGGAGAGGATGACTTCAGGACGATGTTGGGGCCTGCAGAAGCTGCCGGGAGGCCCAAGCTGGGCCTAGAGGAGCCACTTGGAGGAAGTTTGGGGGCGTGGAGACTCCGTCGGAGGGCAGAAGCTGAGCCTCCTGGAGAAGCCAACATGAGGCCTGAGCTGGGCCTGGAGAGTTGGGCTTGAGGAAGTTGTGGGCCTACAAATGCCACCAGGAGCTGGGCAGGAGCTGAGTCCAAAGAGGTTGCCGTGAGGCAGGAGTTGGGCCTGTAGACACAGCTGGGAGGAAGAGCTGGGTCTGGAGAGGACACTGGGAGGCTGCAGCTGGGTCTGGATATGCCAACTTGAGGAGCTTCTGGGCCTTGAGAGGCCACCAAAATGGGACAAACTGGGTCCGGAAAGGCGGTTGTGAGGGGTGAGATGGGCCTTTGGACGCCATCAGGAGGCAGGAGTGGGGCCTGTCGAAGCTGCCGGAAGGCAGGAGCCTCCGACTGGGGAGGCTGCAG
This sequence comes from Macaca thibetana thibetana, assembly GCF_024542745.1. Taxonomy (NCBI): domain Eukaryota; kingdom Metazoa; phylum Chordata; class Mammalia; order Primates; family Cercopithecidae; genus Macaca; species Macaca thibetana. Next base: position 183,241,124 of record NC_065580.1, on the reverse strand, counting down.
AGAGGCTGCGGCCTGGGGGTCGGAGGGTCTGTTGTGAGGCAGAGGCTGGGTCTGTATACGGGCCTACAGGAGGCAGTAGGCTGTGCCCAGAGAGGCTGACTGGAGGTCTAGTTCTGGGCCTGAAGAGGCCACCAAAAGTCAAAAGCAGGGCCTGGGAAGGCCACCAAGAGGCACGAGCTGACCTGGGACTAAAGAGGCCATTGAGGCAGGAGAAGCTGGGCCTGGAGAGGCTGACGGGAGGAAGTGGTGCACCTGGAGAGGCAGCCAAGAGGCGAGAGCTGGGCTGGGGAGGCCGAATTGAGGAAGACCTGGGCCTGTAGAGGCGGCCGGGAAGTAGTAGCTGGCCCCACAGAGGCCGACTTAAGGACAACTTGGGCCTGCAGAGGCCAACAGTAGGAAGATTCGGGCCCAGAGAGGCCAACTGTAGGAAGTGCACGGCCTGGAGAGGATGCAAAGCAACAAACGCTAGACCTGGAAAGGCCACCATCGAGGCATTAACTTGGCCTATGGAGGCCACTGGGAGGCAGAAGCTGGGCCTGCAGAGGCCGCCAAAGGGCAGGAGCTTGTCCTGAGTGGGCCACGGCGAGGCTAGAGGCGGGCCCGGAAGGGCCCACTGCTAGGTAGAGGCTGGGCCTGGAGAGGCCACCCACAGGCAGGTGCTGGGCCTGGAAAGGCCACGAGAGGCATGAGCGGAGCCCCATCAGTCCAGCATGAGAGAGGATGTCTGCCCAGAGGGGCCAGTGTGAGGCAGGCGCTCACACCTCTGGGCGGGCAGCGAGAGTCATGAATTGGGCTGAAACAGGCCACGGTGCAAGAGGAGCTGGGCCTGTCAAGGCTGCAGGGAGGCAGGTAGGCAGGAACTTGGTCCCGGGAAGCCACTGTGAGGTGAGAGCCGAGCCTGGAGAGGCCCCTGGGAGGCAAGCATGGGGTCCGCAGAGGCTGTTCTCCACCTGGAGCTGGGTCTGTGCATTCCACCAGGAGGCAGAATGTGGGCCTACAGAGCTCTGGCTGGAGAAAGGCTTGGGCCTACAAAGGCTGGTGGGAGCTGGGAGGGAGCTGAGCCCTCAGAGGTTGCTTGTTGGAGGCCGGAGTCAGGCCTGTTGATGCAGCCAGGAGGAAGCGGAAGGGCTGGGACTGGACAGGCCGCCACGAGGGAGGCCAAGAATGGGCCTCTACAGGCCGACAGGAGTCAAGAGCTGGCCCTGGAAGGGCCCACTTGAGGACCCGTGTTGCGTGCGGAGAGACTGCCGGGAGGCCGGAGCTGGGCCTGGAGAGGCCGACTTCAGGACGATGTGGGGGCCTGCAGAGGACACCAGGGGGCCCAAGCTGGGCCTAGAGGAGCTGTCTGGAGGAAGTTTGGGGGTGTGGAGACTCCGTCGGAGGGCAGGAGCTGAGCCTCCTGCAGAGGCCACCGTGAGGCCTGAGCTGGGTCTGGAGAGCTTGGCTTCAGGAAGTTTTGGGCCTACATAGGCTGCCAAAAACTGGGCGGGAACTGAGTCCAAAGAGGTTGCTGTGAGGCAGGAATTGGGCCTGTAGATGCAGCTGGGAGGAAGAGCTGGGCCTGGAGAGGATGCCGGGAGGCTGCAGCCAGGTCTGGAGAGGCCGACTTGAGGAGCTTTTGGGACTGGAGAGGCTGCCAAAAGGTGACAAACTGGCCCCAGAAAGGCCATTGTGAGACGTTAGCTGGGCTTGAGGAGGCTCATGAAAGGCAGGAGCAGCTCCTGTCGAAGCTGCCGGAAGGCAGGAACTTTGGACTGGTGAGGCTGCAATGAGGCTGAGGACTGCGTGTGGGAGGGTCCGCTGTGAGGCAGAGGCTAGGCCTGTATACGGGCCTTCAGGAGGCAGGAGGCTGGGCCCAGAGAGGCCGTCTGGAGCTCAAGTTCTGGGCCTGAAGAGGCCACCAAAAGTCAAAAGCAGGGCCTGGGAAGGCCGCCAAGAGGCACGAGCTGGGCTGGGCCTAAAGAGGCCTTGGGGAGGCAGGAGGAGCTGGGCCTGGAGAGGCTGACGGGAGGAAGTTGTGAACCTGGAGACGCCACCGAGAGGTGAGAGCTGGGCAAGGGGAAGCCGACTTGAGGATGACTTAGGTCTGCAGACGTCGCCGGGAGGAAGGGCTGGTCCCGGAGAGGCTGACAGGAGGAAGTGCAGGGCCTTGAGAGGATACAAAGCAGCAAATGCTAGGCCTGGAAAGGCTGCCATCCAGGCATGAGATTGGCCTAGGGAGGCCACTGGGAGGCAGGAACTGAGCCTGCAGAGGCTGCCAAAGGGCAAGAGCTTAGCCCAAGGGGGCCACGGCAAGGCAAGAGGCAGGCCTGGAGAGGGCTGACTACGAGGTAGAGGCTGGGCCTGAAGAGGTGACCCACAGGTAGAGGCTGGGCCTGGAGAAGCCACGAGAGGCATGAGCTGGGCCCCAGTGGGCCGGTGTGAAGGAGAACCTAGGACTATAGAATCCAGTGTGAGGCAGGAGCTCACACCACTGGGCGGGCCGTGAGAGGCAGGAGTTGGGCCGAAACAGGCCACAGCTTGGGAGAAGCTGGGCCTGTCGAGGCAGCCAGAAATCAGGCAGGCAGGAACCTGGCCCTGGGAAGCCGCTGTGAGGCAAGAGCCGGGCCTGGAGAGGCCCCTCAGACGCAAGCGTGGAGCCCGCAGAGTCCACTATCCAGCCAGTGCTGGGTGTGTGCAGGCCACCGGGAGGCAGAAGGTGAGCCTACAGAGTTCTGACTGGAGAAAGGTTTGTTCCTACAAAGGCTGGCAGGAGCTGGGCAGTAGCTGAGATCACAGAGGTTGCTTGTTGCAAGGTGGTAGTCGGGCCTCTCGACACCTCCAGAAGGAAGGGGAAGGGCAGGGCCTGGAGTGGCCACCATGAGGGAGACAGAGTCTGGGCCTCTACAGGCCGACAGGAGGCAGGAGCTGGCCCTGGAGGGGCCCTCTTGAGGCCCCGTGTTGAGCCGGGAGAGTTTGCCAGGAGGCTGGAGCTGGGCCTGGAGTGGCCGACTTCAGGACGATGTGGGGGCCTGCAGAGGTCACTGGGAGGCCCAAGCTGAGCCTAGCGGAGCTGTCTGGAGGAAGTTTGGGGGTGTGGAGACTCCGTCAGAGGGAAGGAGCTGAGCCTCCTGCAGAGGCAACCGTGAGGCCTGAGCTGGGACTGGAGAGCTTGGCTTCAGGAAGTTTTGGGCCTACAAAGGCCACCAGGAGCTGGGCTTGAGCTGAGTCCAAAGAGGTTGCTGTGAGGCAGGAGTTGGGCCTGTAGATGCAGCCGTGAGTAAGAGCCGGGCCTGGGAGGATGCCGGGAGACCGCAGCTGGGTCTGGAGAAACCAACTTAAGGAGCTTCTGGGCCTGGAGAGGCCACCAAAAGGGGATAAACTCGGCCTGGAAAGGCAGCTGTGAGGGTTGAGCTGGGCCTGAGGAGGCCATCATGAGGCAGGAGCAGGGCCTGTCGAAGCTGCCGGAAGGCAGGAGCTTTGGACTGGGGTGGCCACAGTGAGGCTGCGGACTGGCCGTGGGAGAGTCCGCTGTGAGGCAGAGGCTGGGCCTGTATACAGGTCTTTGGGAGGCAGGAGGCTAGGCCCACTGAGGCCAACTAGAGATCAAGTTCTCAGCCTGAAGAGGCTGCCAAAAGTCAAAAGGGAGGCCTGGGATGGCCGCGGAGAGGCACGAGCTGGGCTGGGCCTAAAGAGACCACTGGGAGGCAGGAGGAGCTGGGCCTGCAGTGGCTGAGGGGAGGAAGTTGTGCACCTAGAGATGCCACTGAGAGGCGAGTGCTGGGTTGGGAGAGGCCTACTTGAGGAAAACTTGGGCCTGCAGAGGCCGCGGGGAGGAAGATCCGGGCCTGGAGAGGCCATCTAGAGGAAGTGCAGGGCCCGGAGAGGATGCAAAGCAGCAAATGCTGGGCCTAGAAAGGCCGCCATTGAGGCATGAGCTTGGCCTATGGAGGCCACTGGGAGGCAGGAGCTGGGCCTGCAGAGGCAGCCGATGGGCAGGAACTTGGCCTGAGGTGGCCACGATGAGGCAAGGAGCGGGCCCAGAAGGGCCCACTGCCAGGTAGAGGCTGGGCCTGGAGAGGCGGCCCACAGGCAAGGGCTGGGCCTGGAGAAGCCATGGGAGGCATGAGCTGTGCCCCAGTGGGCCAGCGTGAGGGAGGACCTTGGCCTAGATAGGCCTGTGTGAGGCAGGAGCCCACACCTCTGGGCGGGCAGCGAGAGGCATGAGTTGGGCCGACACAGGCCATGGTGTGGGAGGAGCTGGGCCTGTCCGGGCTGCCAGGAGGCAGGCAGGCAGGAACCTGGCACCAGGAAACTGCTGTGCGGCCAGCACTGGGCCTGGAGACCCCCTGTGAGGCAAGCATGGCGCCCTCAGAGGCTGTTCTCCAGCCAGAGCTGGGTCTGTGCAGGCTACCGGGAGCCAGAAACTGGGCCTATAGAGCTCTGGCTGGAGAAAGGTTTGGGCCTACAAAGGCTGGCGGGAGCTGGGCAGGAGCTGAGCCAACAGAGGTTGCTCATTGCGAGGCAGGAGTTGGGCCTGTCGACACAGCCAGGGCAAAGGGGAGGGGCTGGTCCTGGAGAGGCCACCATGAAGGAGGCAGTAGCTGGGCCTCTACAGGCTGACGGGAGGCAGGAGTTGGCCCTGGAGGGACCCACTTAAGGCCCTGTGTTGTGTGTGCCTGGAGAGGCCGCCATGAGACTGGAGCTGGGCCCGGAGAGGCTGACTTCAGGACGATGTGACGGTCTGCAGAGGCCACAGGGAGGCCCAAGCTGGGCCTAAAGGAGCCGCCTGGAGGAAGTTTTGGGGCCTAGAGACTCCACCGGATGACAGGAGCTGAAACTCCTGGAGAGTACACCATGAGGCCTGAGTTGGGCCTGGAGAGCTTGGCTTGAGGAAGTTTTGGGTCTACAAAGGCCGCCAGGAGCTGGGCTTGAGCTGAGTCCAAAGAGGTTGCTGTGAGGCAGGAGTTGGGCCTGTAGACGCAGCCGTGAGTAAGAGCTGGGCCTGGGAGGACGCCAGGAGGCTGCAGCTGGGTCTGGAGAAACCGACTTAAGGAGCTTCTGGGCCTGGAGAGGTGGCCAAAAGGGGACAAACACGGCCCGGAAAGGTGGCTGTCAGGGGTGAGCTGGGCCCGAGGAGGCCATCACAAGGCAGGAGCGGGGCCTGTCGAAGCTACTGGAAGGCAGGAGCTTCAGACTGGGTTGGCCGCAGTGAGGCTGCGGACTGGCCGTGGGAGAGTCTGCTGTGAGAAACTAATCTAGGAGTAGAAAGAATATGGTAGCTGAGGGGAAAAAAGAAAAGATGACTTAGCCACAAATTCATCAGGAGCAAAATGTTGACTCAGAAAGTTGTCTAGATCACCGTCTCCAAAGCTGATGCAGTGTCCTTATGAAAATATATTTCAACGTGTCCATAATTGTATGTAATGAAAATATCTGTCAACAAATGTACTGCTAGAATAATGTGAACATTATGAAATGAAATTTGAAAGAGTGAAATAAAAAGCTCAGCACTCATTTCCTAAGTCCCAGTGAATTATTACTCTCCACCATGGAGGCCATCAATCTAGGTAGTATGTGGATATTTAACAGTTACTGTTGAATCACCAAGGAAGGTCCTAGTGAAGACTGCTGTGGTGTCCTGCTTGATCTGAAAGTAAAGTTTGGCACACCAATAAATTGAAGTCCTTTATAATAAAAAGCTTGCAAATGTAAGTCCTTGTACTTCTTTCTGCTGCAGAGGACACTATCCAGAAAGACACACACAATGGAAGAAAATATTTGCAAGTCATATATTTAATAAGGGACTTACATTCTAGAATATATAGAATTCTTACAACTTAAGAATAAGACAACCCAATTAAAAAGTGGGCAAAGAATCTCAATAGACATTTGTCGAAATATACAGACACGTGAAAACATGTTCAACTCAATCATCAAAGAAATGCAAATCAGAACCACAATGAAATACTATTTTACATCCACTGTACTAGTCCATTTTCATGCTGCTGATAAAGACATATCTGAGACTGGACAATTTACAAAACAAAGAGATTTAATGACTTACAGTTCCACCTGGCTGGGGAGGCCTCACAATCATGGTAGAAGGCAAGGAGGAGCAGGTCACCTCTTGGGTGGATGGTGGCAGGCAAAGAGATTGGGCAGGGAAACCACCCCTTATAATACCATCAGATTGTGTGAGACTTATTAAGTATCACAAGAACAGCACGGGAAAGACCTGCCTCCGTGATTCAATTACCTCCCACTAGGTTCCTCTCACAAAACATGGGAATTCAAGATGAGATGTGGGTGGGGACACAGCAAACCATATCATCCACTATGATGGCTTTCATCAAAAAAGCAAATAAGTGTTACTGAGAATGTGGAGGAAGCAAAAGTTCCACACGCTGCTGGTGGGAATGTAGCATGGTGGATCTACTTTGGAAAACAGTTTGGGAGTTCCTTCAAAAGATAAACACAGGGTTATCATTTGAGCCAGGAATTCCACTTGTTAAACTGAAGGCCGGGGGGCAGTGTCTGATGCCTCTAATCCCAGCAATTTGGGAGGCTAAGGCAGGAGGATCGCTTGAGCTCCAGAGTTCGAGACCAGTTTTGGTGACATGGCGATATCCTGTCTCCACAAAAATACAAAAATTAACAGGGCACGGTGGCATATATCTGTGGTCCCAGGTACTCGGGAGGCTGAAGTGAGAGGACTGCTTGAGCCTAGGAGGTCGAGGTTGCAGTGAGCTGAGATCATACCACTGCACTCCAATTTGGGTGACTGAGTGAAAACCTAGCTATCTAAATAAATAAATCCAAATAAACTGAGGCACATCAAAATTTTAATGAGTTTATTCAAGCATTCAGTGACTCATTAATTCAGCAATAACAGACCACAAGCAGTTCAGTGCAGGTGGGCAAGAGGAAACTTTTATAAAGTGTTTGTGGACGCAAGAAAAAGAGGATATTTGACTGGTTATGGTGGAAAGTTTTCAGGTTAGTTGGTGGCTTCTGACTGGTTAAGCTTTAATTTCATTTACTGTTTACATTGAATTAGGTTTGGTTTCCTTACATAGGAACCCAATATTTCAGAGCTGTCTCAGCCTAATAGCCTCCTGATTAACAATTTTAACACATTCCTAGGTGTCTGCCCAAGAGAACTGAAACCATGTGTTTACACATAAACTTGTCTGTGAATGTTTGTATCTGCATCATTCTTAATAGCCTAAAGGTGGAAAGAACCTAGTGTCCATCAACTGATGGCTAAACAAAACGTAGTATGTCAATACAATGTCATCATATTTGTCATAAAAACAATGAAGCACTAACATATGCCACAACATGGATGAAAGTTAAAAACATTATGCTAAGTGAAAGAAGCCAGTCAAAAAAGACCACATATTCTATGATTCCATTTATAGGAAATGTCCAGTATGGACAAATCTATGAAGATGGAAAGATTAGTGGTTGCCTAGGACTGGGAGGTGGGGTGAGGAGATTGGGGAGTGATAGCTAAAGAAGGTATACAAAGTTTCTTTGGGGGATTATAAAAATGTACACAAATTGATTGTGGCTATTGTCACACAATTCTGTAACTGTACTAAAAACCATTGAACTGCACAGTTAAAGCTGATGAATTGTAAAGTATGTTGTATCTCAATAAAACTGTTACAAAAAATTTAGGTGCTAATTACTTTGGAAAAGAGTCATTACTTTAAAATAATGCACAACACTATTTCCTTAACTATCAAACTTAAAAATTGCGTTTAAAACTATGGTTCAATTCCAAGGATGTGTAAGATCTCTATGAGCAAAACTAAAAAGCACTGCTGAAAGAAATCATAGATGACACAAACAAAGGGAAATACATTCCATGCTCATGATGGGAAGAATCAACATTGTGAAAATGGCCATACTGCCCAAAGCAGTCTCCAGATTCAATGGAATTCCATCAAAATACAATCATAATTCTTTATACAACTAGAAAAGTCCTAAAATGCATATGGAACAACAACAAAAAAAGCCCACATAGACAAAGCAATACTACACAGAAAGAACAAATCTGGAGGCACCACACTACGCTACTTCAAATTGTACTAGAAGACTATAGTTAGCAAACAGCATGGTATTGGTATAAAAATAGGGAGATAGACCAAAGGAACAGAATAGAGAACGCAGAAATTAAGGCAAATACTTAAACTTTCAAAAAGGCAAGGATTTGGGAGAAAAAATGGCCAGGACTTTTGGTAATTGAGCACTAACTGAATACTTTTTGCTTCTACCAACACATCTCAACCAGACCATGCCTGTGAGATACACAGAAAATAAAACATAGCACACGTGCTGCACCTTTTTTAGGGAATTATGCAAATTGCTTCAAATTGGACAGTGGACTCTCCAGCTGCTTTTTGTTTCTGTAACACCAACAATGTTAATTTTATTAATATCTTGTCTGAATCTGAAAGTAATATATGCATTTTATTACAAGTTAAAGAAAATTCTAATATTTTGCTGTGGTGTGTGTTTACATATATTTAAAACATACTTCAAAATATTAGGAATGTTGTGGAATGCTGTCAAACCAGGGTTGGATATTACTGAATAAAGAAAACTAGCAGAAATTTAGTGAATGCTTTTCCACTTGCAAAGTTTATAGTTATAAAGCTAAGAGTCCTACTTGCTACAGCATGAGAATAACTAAAAAGACTCATCCAAATCATTGTTTCATCAAGAAATGAAATCCAGGCAGTCTTTATATTGCAAAGGGACCAAAAAATATTGAAGTCAAAATTTACTGAACTAATAATCATTTTACTATAAGTTCAAAGCAAAAGTGAATTCCTCATAAGAACTTAAGTTTATCTCCAGATCATGTAAGAACTGTCAGTTGATTCATATGCCAGTATGAATATACATGCCAATATACTAGAAATATACACCTAATCAAACTGGAGGTTATAGGAAGTCATTAAGACTGGTGGCTTTGGCAAACCATCTGAATTAATTTTACAGACTCTTGTCAGAAGTGTTCTATGATAGTTGGAGCTGAGGCTGGGTTCCATCCCTCCTGGACCCACTGGATTATTTTTTACTTGAAGAATGCTATCTGCCTGTTACAGATTTTATTTCCCTGAAAACAAACAGGAATATGCACAAATCACTGTATTTTGAATTTGAATATTATATTTAAGAAATGTATTTAAGGCGGGGCATGGTGGCTCATGCCTGTAATCCCAGCACTTTGGGAGGCCGAGGCGAGTGGATCATCTGAGGTCGGCAGTTCAAGAGCAGCCTGGCCAACATGGAGAAAAAACGTCTCTACTGAAAATACAAAAATTAGCCAGGTGTGGTGCTGCATGCCTGTGATCCCTCAGGAGGCTGAGGCAGGAGAATCACTTGAACCCATGAGGTGGAGGTTGCAGTTAGCCAATATGATGACATTGCACTCCAGGCTGGGCAATAAGAACAAAAGTCCATTTCAAAAAAAAAAATTGCATTTAAATACACAACATGAGAGCTGCCATTGCCATCTCTATTTGTCACTGCCTGTAATTCCTACTGTTTGTCTTAGGCCAAGATCTTGGGCAAGGGCTGTAGCAGGTCTTTCTTCACTGCAGCTCTGTGTTGAGGCTTATTATGAAGCAAGCACTCAAATCACATCAATTGTTACACTCTTTGGCGATATGTGATTGGGTATGGCCATCTAAATTTTTTCATGCTTTAAAGATTTTCCTAAAAGGAAATTGCCGGTCGTAATGCCCTCACTGTGACTAGAATACAGTTTTTTAAGGGAGGTTTCTTTTTAAGTCCATATTTTTACTACTGTGGCTTTAAAGCAATATGCTTCTGGCATAGGTGGCATCATGAGAATGTAAAGTGTCACTCAGGATGGGTAATTTTGCTTTTTTCTTTTGAATCCCTGTAACATTTTGAATCTTCAACATTTATAATTAGCAGAGACCCTGAGTAGCAAAATAAAAAATTATTACAAGATGTGTTTGTCAGTCATGAACACAGAAACTAATGAAGTACCCTGGGCGGTCAATATGTTCTGAATTCTTAAATAAGAACTACTTTGGAAGGTGAACAAATGAGAGGTTGATATATCTCAGTTATTTGTAAAATGCATCTCCTACTCCCTACTGTTAGTTATAGGGTATAGGACAATAGACATTATTATGGACAAAAAGGACAGAAAAGAACACCTAAGGTGTGTAAATGGTGTTAGCATGGAAACACAATTGTGCCTCTTATATAATTTTAGCAGGAAGGATGTGTGAATTGACCCACGTGCCCATTTCTGGCAAATGGGCCAATTTGCCAGGGTTTAAACATTTAGTTCTGAATGACTTTTTTGTCATTGGGTACATCTGACATGAACTTTATTAGATATACTGTATGTGTTTTAAGGTACAGGGAGGGTGTGTGCATTCAAAGCATTCTCTAGCTGTTGTCCTCCCTGGAGCAGTGAATTTGAAATGAATGGTCTTCCTGAAGGTTTCTTTGCCTGTCTTCGCGTACTTCATACCCTGTCCTACCAACCCTACTTTTAGCTACAAAATGGTTTTGTTGAAAATAAATTTTGGCATTAGAATTTAGTCTGTGTTTAAATATTATTTTATTTAACACACTCAACTTTTTTCGCCAGTTGTGTTATAAAAAGAAGGCAGGACACAATCATTATGTGCACCATTTTTTGAGATGGACTTTCTCACACAAGCCTTCAAGGTGGAAGTTGTTCTTCCCATCATACATACATGAAAATCAGGTCTCCCAGGCATTATGCAGCTACATGCCGTGGAGCAAGGATTAAGAGACTTGTCTGTGTGTGGCCCAGGCTCCTCTACAATTCTAGGGGCTGGAAAACTATGATTCATGGACTGCCTCCTGTTTTTGTAGAGTTTTACCAGGACAGAGTCATGCACATTCATTTCCCTATTGTCTATCTCTGCCTTTATGCTACAGTGGCAAAGCTGAATGGTTACTGTATTAGTTTGTTTTCACACTGCTGTAAAGAACTACCCCAGACTGCGTAATCTATAAACAAAAGAGGTTTAATTGACTCACAGTTATGCACGATTGGGGAGGCCTCAAGAAACTTACAATTATGGTGTAATGGGAAGGGGAAATAAGGCGCCTTCTTCACAAGGCTGTTGGAGGGAGAATGAACGCAGGAGGAACTACCAAACTCTTATAAAACCATCAGACCTCATGAAAACTCATTCATTACCATGAGAACAGAGTGGGGGAATCCTGCGCAATGATTCAATTACCTCCACTTTGTCTCTCCCTTGGCAGGAGGGGATTATAATTCAAGATGAGATTTGGGTAGGGACATAAAGCCTAACCATATCATTTGCAGAAGGATGTAAAAAATATTTACCATCTAGCCCTTTACAGGGAAGTATGGCCGTTTTTGATAGAACACTATTTCTAAGAAACCGTCATTTGTATACTTTAAAAACAATATATGAGGACAAGAAACTAGGGAGGTTTTCTCTTTCCAAAATTGCCTTTCCCATCCCAATTTCAATAAACTCTGGCTAAAACTTTCAGAACGCTAGAAGGTAACAAAGAAGGAAATCATAAACACTGAGTATCCTGCTATCCAGAGATAGCCATGGCTTTCTTTCAAATTGTTTTCTTTTTCTTTTATTTGAGACATCTTTTTCTGTGGTTCTGCTGCCCAGGCTGGAATGCAGTGCCATGATGATGGCTCACTTCAGCCTCAACATTTGGGGCTCAGAAGATCCTCCTACGTTGACCTTGCAAGTAGCTAGGATTGTGGGCCTGTACAACCATGCCTAGCTTAATTTTTATTGCCTTTTTTTTTATAGAGATGGGGTCTTGCTATGTTGCCCAGGCTGATTTCAAACTCCTGGCCTCAAGTGATCTTCCTGCCTCAGCCTCCACAAGTGTTGGGATTATAGATGTAAGCCACCCTGTGTGGCCCAGAGCTTTTATCTATGTGCTTATATGTATATGTGATTTTCCCCAAAATAAAATAATATTGTATATGCTGCTTTATTAATTGATTTTTGACTTAATATATTTTGTACATTTTCCCATGCTAACGACTATATATTTATATCATTTTAATGGCTATTTATTTGATTTTTAAATTTTCCATAATTTATTTAGCTGGTGAATTTTTATTCTAGAACAGCGCTCTTTTCACCATTAAGAGTTTCTGCAAAATTTTTAAAATAGTCATTTCACCTTTTTAAATGAATTTTTACTGGGAATAACAATATCAACGTTGCTAAAAGGAGAGCTGCTCTGGCTGAAGAAGGGTGAATGGCTGCAGTTACATGCTTGGCCTCTCTGTGCAAATGTGGTTCCTTAGGTTCAAAACTATAGATACTTTATCCTGCTAATTGGCTCGTTTGTGCTCTTCTTCTCTATCCCCTAGCTTGCTATTTTAAGGGAGTTTTCTACTTGGAAATTCTTTTTTTTCTTTTGAGGTGGAGTCTTGCTCTGTCACCCAGGCTGGAGTGCAGTGGCACAATCTCATTGGAAGCTCCGTCTTCTGAGTTCCAGTGAGTCTTCTGTCTCAGCCTCCTGAGTAGCTGGGATTACAGGCACCCGCCACCACGCCAGTTAATTTTTGTATTTTTTTAGAGACAGGGTTTTGCCATTTTGGCCAGGCTGTTCTTGAACTCCTGACCTCAAGTTATCTGCCTGTCTCAGCCTCCCAAAATCTTGGGATTACAGGCACAAGTCACTGTGCCCAGGCTGGAAAGCTCTTGATTGGGTTTATCAACCATCTCTAGCCAGAAATTGAAGAATGATATTTGGTGTTAAATGCATACAAGCCAAGCGGGCACGTTGGTTCATGCCTGTAATCCCAGCATTTTGGGAGGCCATGGCGGGTTTATCACAAGGTCAGGTGATCGAGACCATCCTGGCTAACATGGTGAAACCCCGTCTGTAATAAAAATACGAAAAATTAGCCGGGCGTGGTTGCGGGCACCTGGAATCCTAGCTACTTGGCAGGCTAAGGCAGAGGGATGGCATGAACCCGGGAGGTGGAGCTTGCAGCCAAGACAGGGCCACTACACTCCAGCCTGGGACACAGAATGAGACCCACCTCAAAAAAAAAATTCATAAAAGCCTTTGTTTCGTGTAGAACTAGTCTTAAAGATCAGAAAAAAGACATATACCAGTGATACTGTTCCAGTTTCAGAGCAGCATTCTGACAATGAATATTATGTTAATGGTAAAATATATTCAATAAAACATCGATTTTTGCTATTCAATGGCACTTTGCCACACAAGTGATCATAGAGCCAGTAGATTACAAAAGCTTACTATAATTTTTAGGGACATTTTTATTCCAACATTTTGTGAAAGGTGAACTGCCCTATTACCAAATGCGGTGGCAGGCCACTGCACTCCAGCCTGGGAGACACAGCAAGACTCCGTCTCAAAAAAAAAAAAAAAAAAAAAAAAAAAAAAAATTATTAAAACCATTCTAGATTTTTATTTTATTGATGTTTCTCACCTTCACATTCTATAATATACAATGTTTATCTTGGAATGACAATTCCCTGCTGCACAAAAAGAAAACTGAAAACCAAATCTTCTCTAAGAGAAAAGCAAGCTCATTATGTAAACAGCAGCCTGGTCTCATTCAGAATATGTCACATAAATAGCAAACCATCAAACAAGAAATGTAAATTTTTATACTTATGCTGTAATTGAAAATTGTATTATACATTAGTGAAGTCACCTACTAATTTAATCACAATGGGTTCCTATAAAATCTCATTTTGAAAAGTTGAGTGCAATTCAGGAGAGGGGGCTATGAGAATTGCAATCATGGAAATCTAAGTTTGGACTCAGACTTTAGCAATGTCTGCAAGTCAGTTTTCATTGCCCCTCAGACATGCCTTTCAAATCTTTGATGTTATCTGTATTTGAATTGATCAGCCCAATCTCTCATCTGGGGAGAGGAGATGAGATCAGCCAGCATTCAGGACCCTGGTTCAATAACAATGTCCAGAAGATGGTGCCATCTGAAAGTTTTCTGGGCTTTCTCTTTTCTTTCTGATTAGAGCATAGAAACATGTTCATTCCTTTGTTCATTTTTTAAAAATTCAACAAGTATTTACTTAGCACTGTATATGTCTAGCCTTGTGCTATTAACTGAGGACACAAAGGGAGCTGAAACACAGTTTGTGATTTCAAGGTGATGTCAGTCTAGAGGGGATAATAGAAGAACAATTGCACCAATATATGTGCAATTCCAAACTGTGATACATGCAAAAAGAAAGACAGAGAGTGCTATGAGAGTAAAGAACACATCTAGTGCTATTGTTTAAATGTGTCTCCCAAAATTTATGTGTTGGAAACTTACTTTCTAATGAATCAGTGTTGAGAGGTGAGAACTTTATGAAGTGATAAGGTCTCATAAATTTTAAGAGGGGATTAAGGTTTGTTATTGTAAGAGTGGGTTTGTTATAAGAGTAAGTCTGACCCTTTCTTGCTCGCTTGCATTCTCTTGCCCTTCTGCATTATGGAATGATGCAGGCCCCACTCCTGCCTCCCGATGGTCTCCTCAGGCCCAGCTCAGCCCACACAATGGCCATTCCGGGCCAAGTTTGTCCCATTTTGGCGACCTCTCCAGGCCTAGAAGCTCCTCAAATTGGCCTCTCCAGACTGGACTGCTGCCTCCCAGCGTCATCTCCAGGCCCAGCTCTTCCTCCTGGCTGGGTCTACAGGCCCAACTCCTGCCTCACAGCAACCTCTTTGGACTCAGCTCCCGCCCAGATCCTGGCGGCCTTTGTAGGCCCAAAACTTCGTCAAGCGAACCTCTCCAGACCCAGCTCAGGCATCACGGTGACCTCTCCAGGAGGCTCAGCTCCTGCCCTCCGACGGAGTCTCCAGGCCCCGAAACTTACTCCAGGTGGCTCCTCGAGTCCCAGCTAGGGCCACCCAGTGGCCTCTGCAGGCCGCCACATCATCCTGAGGTCAGCCTCTACAAGCCCAGCTCTGGCCTTCCTGGCGGCCTCTCCAGATGCACACTGGACCTCAAGTGGACCCCTCCAGGGCCAACTCCTGCCTTCCGTCCGCCTGTAGAGGCCCATTCTCAGCCTCTCTCGTGGAGGCCTCTCCAGGCCCAGCCCTTCCCCTTCCTCCTGGCTGTGTTGACAGGCCCGACTCCCGCCTCGCAACAAGCAAGTTCTGGGCTCAGCTCCTGCCCAGCTCCCGGCAGCCTTTGTAGGCCTAAACCTTTCTCCAGGAAGAGCTCTGTAGGCCTACCTTTTGCCTTCCAGTGGCCTGCAAAGACCCAGCTCCAGCTAGAGAACAGCCTCTGCAGGCCCCACGCTTGCCTCCCAGGGCCCTGTCCAGGCCCGACTCTCACCACACGGGGGCTTCCAGGATTCAGGTTCCAGCCTGCCAGGAATCATCGGCAGGCCCAGTTCCTCCTGCACCGTGGCCTGTTTCAGCCCAACTCATGCCTCTCGCGGCCCGCCCAGAGGCATGAGCTCCTGCCTCACACTGGCCTCTCTGGGTTGAGGTCCTCCCTCATGCTTTACCGTTAGGGCCCAGCTCATGCCTCTTGTGGCCTTTCCAGGCCCAGCCCATGCCTGGGGGCCACCTCTCCCGGCCCAGCCTCTACCTCGCAGTGGGCCCTCTCCGGGCCTGCCTCTTGCCTTGCCATGGCCGAGCTTCTGCCCTGCAGAAGTGTGTGCAGGCCCAGCTCCTGCCTACCAGTGACCTCCATAGGCCATGCTCGTGTCTCCATGGCGGCCTTTACAGTCCTAGTGTTTGTTGCTTTGTATCCTCTCCAGGCCCTGCCCTTCCTCCAGTCGGTCTGCCCGGCCCGGCTCTTCCTCCCAGCCACCTCTGCCAGACCAATTTGCCATCAAGTCGGCCTCTCTGGGGCCGGCTCCTGCCTCCTGGCGGCCTCTTCAGGCCCAAGTCATCCTCAAATTGGCCTCCCCTGGCCCAGCTCTCGCCTCTAGGGGGGACTCTCCTGGTGAACAACTTCATCCCTTCAGACTTTCCAGACCCAGCTCTCTTGCCTCCCCATGGCCTTTTTAGGCCCAGCCCAGTGCAGGCCTCTTGGCGGCCTTCCAAGGCCCCGCTTTTGACTTTTGGCGGCCTCTTCAGGTCCAGAACTTACTACCTCCAGTCAGCCTTTCCAGGCCAGCCTCCTGCTTCCGGGAGGCCCATATACAGGCCCAGGCTCTGCCTTGCAGTGGACTTTCCCACGCCCAGGCTGCAGCCTCACTGCGGCCTCCCCATTCAGAAGCTCCTGCCTTCTGGCAGGTTCTACGTGCCTCGCTCCTGCCTCCCAATGGTCTCCTCAGGCCCAGCTCACCCCTCACAACGGCCTTTCCAGGCCCAGTTTGTCCACTTTTGGCGTCCCCTCCAGACCTCATGTGATCTACCCACCTCAGCCTCCCAAAGTACTGGGATTATAGGCGTGAACCACCACACCCAGTGGAAAGAAAGAATTCTTATATTGAAGTATGCTGCAGTCATATGAGATAGGTGCTTGAATAGAGTCTGGACGCTGGTCTATTTCACATATATTATTTTCCTCCACAGCTGACAGCCATCATTTTGAAGATTACTGATCATCTTTTGTAACCCTCACCAAGAGAAACATCAATATACCAATTTCTAGGCTACTGTGCAACAAAGATGCCGGCCTGAGAACTAGCCTCCACCAATCAGATGTACCAGTAGGAGGCTTTGATTCATCTTAGGCGCTGGAGAAAAAGGCTTTGTGCAGGGTTCCCCTAATTGCTGGTGGAAGGGATGATACAGCTGACTAGCGTTTGGGGCATAAGAGGCAACAGAGGTATTTACCCCAGTGGTTTCAAGGCAGAAGTGACACTGGGGACAGAGGAGAGGTGGCACTCTCTTGTGCTCATGGTAGCACATGGTAGTATTATGTTTGGCCACTTGGTTAGGATGATCACTGTCAGATTGCTCCACTGTAAATGTATATTTTTGACTTTAGCAGGTAAGCTTGTAGTACGTAATCTGTGCTTTGCCATCTGTGAACATCTTTTTCTTTAAATGATTTTAGGCTGGGCGCAGCGACTCACACCTGTAGTCTCAACACTTTGGGAGGCTGTGGTGAGTGGATCACCTGAGGCCGGGAGTTTGAAACCAGCCTGAGCAACAGGGAGAAACCCTGTCTCTACTAAAAATACAAAATTACCCGGGCGTGATGGTGCATGCTTGCAATCCTAGCTACTTGGGAGGCTGAGGCAGGAGAATCGCTTGAATCTGGGAGGCAGAGGTTGTAGTGAGCCAAGATCATACTATTGCACTCCAGCGTGGGTGAAACTCCATCTCAAAAAAAATTAAAAATTAAATTAATACTTTTCACCATGTAATTGTTGTGTCTAACGGTGCTTTTTACCTGGCAACATCTTTTTAACAAACTGTTTTCTTCTTATGTCAGCCCAAATTAGTAGCTGTTGCTTGCAGCTAAGAACTCTGATTTAGTGAGCTGTCACTTGTGAGTAAGAAACAGCCTGCAACTAGAAGACCTGAGTGCTAGTTTGGGTTCATTAACTGGCCGTGAGAGCCTGAGCAGGTTCTTGACCCTGAGTGTGGTGCTGGCAGAACCAGTCAAAACACACTTCCCTGGATTTTCACTTCTGCTCACTTTGTTCCTTGCCTCTTTTTCTCTGCTCAATTCTCTTGTCCATGGAATAATAGGACAATGGGTAAAGGGGAAAGGGAAGAAGATGGGAAAAAGGATGAAGAGTTCTACTACACAACGTTGCCCCAGATCAGTCTAAGAAATCCAGTCAGTTCAGTTCTCAAGCTTCATGTAATTCAAAGACCAATGCAATGGGAGCCTATTCTTTTGGGAACGCGCAGCTTGGTGGACTATAATGTATGTAGCTTTTGTTGGATGCCTGCATGTGGATTTCCCATTTCCAATTCCAGCCTGTCTCCTTTTCTGCATGTAAGCTCCTTTAGGGAAATGAAGCCCTTCCACATAGTGGAAGCATATAATAGTTTTCAAATGGATGACAAATAAATACCAACTCATATATAAATATAATCACCCTTAAATTTAGGTCTCTTGACCTATATGTGTTTGTATGTATATGTGTATATCTCTATGTATGATGATGCTTCAATGAGGTAGTAATGCATATATTATAATCTCTGTGCATCAAATAAGGAAACTGTCACACCAAGTGGTCATTTCGGTTCACCCAGTTTCTGATCAATGGCAGAGGTAGAAGCAATTTTTCAATTTCTGGATAATTTCTCTTCAATATAACTAAGTTGTGTGAAAAACAAGAATTAGTTTAAAGAAGAATACACCAGGTATGGCCCATGTAGACCTTAGTTAGAATCTTCACTCAGACCACTGTGGGCATGATACATTTCTTACTCACACAGCCACCTGCTTACCACTGAGCCATCACCTCACAGCTGGGCCAATAAACAGCAGAGTGTCCAAGACTCGAGCCACACCCGGCTGGGTGTGGGTGACCAAGATCTTGCACCTGATTGCCAATTCCCTTAAATGCCCTTGGTTTATAGTGTAATTGATGTGTCATAGGCTTCATCCTGTGATTTGTTACAGCCTCATAGATTAACGGGGTTTTGGCAGAGCCATGTTTTTCTGCTGTTCTCTCTGGCAGGAGAGTGTTTGTTCAGCAAACAAGAAGGAAGCAGGTTGAGATGAAAACACAGAGATTCAGTCTTCCCTTGTGTCTCTTCCCATCTGGGCAGGACTGAATCAGCCAGCATTGATGAGGTTTGGTGATGTGGGTTCCATCATGACCTATTCCTTTCGTGTCCCAGGAGAGCTGTAGTGGCCCCCTTCAGCTTTCTAAGGAACTAGAGGTTTAAACGGATTTATGAAAATTTGCTGGTATAGAAGACCTATCTGAGTTTCCCAGAAAAAAAACACAATAAAATATAATGCAGCCTGTTGACAAAATGAGCCAATGGTGACCAAAGTCAGAACACTTACCTCTGGGAGTGTGTACTGACAAAGAAGAAGTCATTGAAATGGGCCTTCCATTAAGGAAACATTGTATATCATGACCTGAGTGGCAGTTATGTGTGTGTGCATATTTAAACAGACGTACAGTTAAGATTTAGATACTTTACACTCTGTATATTATAATCTTATTAAGTTTCTTCTTCTTAAAATACAGACTCTTGTAATGACAAGAACATCATTTTCAGGGCCACCTTCTCATTGTTCATATTTTAGTTCTCTTCACTTCTCAGTGATGCCTTCGCTGACCGTGGCTAGAGTACCCCACACTCCCCTCTGCACTTTATCCAATTACCTGACTTATTTTCTTTATCACAATTATCATTATCTGAAAATGGTGTATTTACTGACTTATTTATTGGCTTTGTCTCACCACTAGCATGTAGATTCTGTGACGGCAGAGTTTCTGGTGGTCATTTTTCCTGTGCAATCCCCAGCAGGAGACATGTGCTGATTGTATGACTGACTGCAGTGGAGACACATGAGCTGGTGTAAGGACTCAGTTACTGGACAAGTGTTACCAAAATGAGATCATGAGATCATAGGATGCTCATGGTTGGGACCCGGGGCTGTGGTCAAAGACAAAAGTGAGAGTTAAACAGGCCAAAGTCCAACATACTGGGCACTAAATAAGTGGAGGTCACAATCAAGCACTAGTGGTCACCAAGCCAGCTGTGAGGGTAGCTCAGAACTGCAGGGAGAACCCTGCCTTCCCCAGCCAAGGCATGGCCCTGCTGGCAGGTCAGTTTAGAGATTTGAACCTTCCTCCTGAGGTTAGAACAGACCAGTGTTTCTCAACCAGGAGCAAGTTTAAGTTTATTTTGCAAAGGATAGCTGACAATATCTGAAGACAATTTTAGTTATCACAAGTAGGCGAAGGAGCTACTGGCATTTAATAATGAGAGGACAGGGTAGTTGCCAGACATCCTACAATACAAGGGACAGCCTCCAACCTTCCTCAGAGAAGAATCATCCAGGCCAAAATATCAGTAGTGCCCAGGGTAAGAAACCTTGGACTCGAGGGTAGGGCACCCCACCTGAAGAAGGAAGAAATCAGGATCTTGCTTTAAAAATGTATAAATACTGTGCTCTTACACTTTTGAAAGCAAAGGACCCAATTCTTTCTCCTTTCTTTCTTTCTTTCTTGGCCTAGTCTCACTCTGTTTTCCAGGTTGGAGTGCAGTGTCTCAGCTCACTGCAACCTCCACCTTCCAGGTTCAAGTGATTCTCCTGCCTCAGCCTCCCGAGTAGCTGGTATTACAGGCATGTGCCATCATGCCCAGCTAATTTTTGTATTTTTAGTAGAGATGGGGATTCATCATGTCGGCCATGGCTGGTCTCAAACTCCTGACCTGAAGTGATTCACCTGCGTCGACCTCCCATAGTGCTGTGATTACAGGGGTGAGCCACCATGCCTGGCCAGGACACGGATTTTTTGAGAAAAACAATTTCTATCCACAAGCCAGTTTTTATGGCTGTACCTTTCTTCACAGAGGCTGATCAATATTTAGACTTGTTTTAGAGTGGTATTCTAGAATTTAAAACTTACACCTGATTTGAGTTTCCCTCACTGGATGAGCCCCTAACTCCTGACAACCAGTCATTCTTGGGCTCCAGTTCAATTTCTTTAATGAAGCTCTCTAATTTAATTCATATTTCCCACCTCTCTATTAAGTGATACGTAGGCTAATTGAGTCTAATATTTGAACCAAACACATTTAATGACTGTCCCTTCATTCAGGCCTTGGCAGATGGGTGCCCAATTGGATAACCTAGACCCCCAGTAAAGTCAATAGTTAAGGTGAAGTTAATCCATCTGCTGCCTTCTTCTCCACTGGGGCTGGAGCCTCTTGCGTGAGACAGGCTTTATCACCAGTGATTATGTTTCTCAAGCCAGTGGATTCAGTACTTCGGCTATATCTCATGCCTTGACACTAGACATCAGAGAAGGTAAATTGTGGACTCAATTTAGAGGCCAGCTTACGTAGCTGCTGGAACATTTAGTTCATGTTTTATAGCAAAGGTGAAGTATGACTCCGTTCCCATCATACACATATATTACAATAAAAGGGGTATCAGGGTTTAGTGTTTTTAAAGGCTAGTCATAAAAGATGAATAACGAGGCAGTTTAAAGCTAAAGACAGCTGCCAAGTTGAATGGCCAAGATGGCTATCAAACACCCACAGTGGAGAAAACCCATTCCTCCGAGACCACCATCCAAAAAATTACCACAATTCAGCATATTTAAATATGTCACTTAATATATTGCTTCTATAAATTTGCAGGCCTGTGAAGTTGAGACCATTTCCTGAGATAATAAATGAGATCGAGTTTTAACCAATGCAAATGCAAGTAGAAATTCCCCAAGGATGCAAAGAGGCATTACACTCTGAATCAAGGTTGGGGTGTCGGCTGGGGGGGCTGAGGTGGGACAGACTCTGCCACAGGGTTGAGCTTGTCCTTCTTTCAGAGGGATGTCTCTTTACCTTGCTGTATCTGCCAACTGGGAGAGCACATTGACGTGGAAATGTAGCTGAATCCAGGGCCAAGAGGCTCATGTTTTTGTCAGAGCTGTGCTACTAAAATTCTGTTTGATCTCAGAGGAGACACACCTACTTGGGCATTGGAGGCTGTTCTCATCTGTAGAAATATGGGCTAGAGAACACATACCTCAGGGTTCTTTCTAGACCTAGTGTTCCCTAATGTATTCTTTCTTATTTTTTGTCAAGATTTATGAGAGCAATGTGCCTCTTTCCCTCCCAGCAACAGCTCCCAGTCCCAGATATCCTTTGGAAATTGTGTGGCACACAAATTTTCTGTAACCTATTTGTGCTTTTTGAATGGTTGTGGTGGATGCATGGGGTTTGCTAGTATCTCCTCCTGTAGAATACCATTGTCTTACTAGCTAGGTTCCTCAGGGTACTATTAACACTGCGTTGTTCAGGTAACCTCAGGGTATACTTGGGTCATAGTTAGATCCTTATGAAGTGAAGGGTGAATTCTCAAATAGAAGATCACAGAAAATAAAAGGCCTTCATGAAGAATCTGGCTAAAACTAAAGCCAAATGCAGGTTTAAAGAGAGGATCCATATGCAGTTAGGGAGCTGTGTTTGGAAGAAATCGTGGGTGACCCTATCTCCATGGCTTGCTCATGGGGAAGGGTAGTGCCCACATTTGGTGTCAATTAAAAAGTGCTGAACACCAACTAGGCTCTAGGACTGTGCCAGAGGGTGGTACTTACCCTTGATTTGCTCATAGCATCTTAGGGAAATGGGAAGAAATCATTTCACAACAGTGTCATGGTATGATAATACAGGTAAATATGTATATTTTGCTTGCTGAACTGGTTGGAGCCTTGTTAGATTTGCCTTTTACTAGCACCTTATTTCCAGATGCCTTCTCAAATGTCTGCCAGTGGATTGGCTTTTGTAGCAGGGACATCCACCCTCAACATAAGCACAGAAACTAAAAGCTTTAATTTACTAACCTAGGAAGGGTTTGTTTAATGTTAGCCTTCTCTCTGTATCAATATTGAATAAATCTCTCAACATACCTATTGCCCACACGTACACATACAGACACATACTCGTCTGAGGCAGTGGGTCTCAACTGGGAGTGCTTTTTGGCCATGTCTAGAGACATTTGGATTATCACAACTGGGGTGTTGGTAACTGCTGGCATCTCATGGGGAAAGGCCAGGGACATTGCTGAACATTCCATGATTCATAGGATAGCCCTGAATACCCCATGATTCACAGGAGAGCCACAGAAATTCTGGCCAAAGGCAGTTGCTATGGACTGAAATTTTCAGGTCCTTAAATTTCATGTTGACACTCTAATCTCAATGTGATGATATTAGGAGGTGGAGCCTTTGGTAGGTAATTAAGTCATGATGGTGGAGTTCCAATGAATGGGATTAATACTCTTTTAAAAACACACAAGAGAGCTTTTTTTGTCTCTCTCTGCAGCCATCAGAATATTTCTCTGAGAGCTAAAAATCTGCTTCCAAGATGCCGCACTCACACCACTGGCAAGCTCATTGAGGATACCCTGAGAAGATGACCATCTCCAAAACAGGAGTTGAAACTTCACAAAACACCAGATCTGCTGGTCACTTGATCTTGGAATTCCCAGTCTCCAGAAATGTGAAGAATAGATTTCTGTTGCATAAACCGTCCACTCTATGACATTTCGGTTATAGCAGCCTGAATTAAGACAGTTTATTTAACATAAACTCAAACAGTTGAAAAATAATAAAAACTATCTTACATATGTTGCAACTTTGGTCTTAACATATCAAAATAACTGGTTCCACTGATTTTTTTTTTTAAGTAGCAAATTACTTTGATGTGGATTGGTGGAGTCACAGGTGAAGTGTGCTGCCAGTTGATTAATGCAGGAATTGTGTGCTCAGGATGCTGAGCCTGAGCAGGGGTGACAACCAATGTGGACTGAAGCAGCCATCACAGAAGGTGGTCATAATAATGGCACGTAACTTGGTAAAGAAAATTTACTCAAATCTGAGTCTGGGAACAATGTGACAATTGGGGTCAAGAAGATAAGAAAAAACCAGCAGAAAACCTGGGAAAGAAAACTCAGAAAACTAGAAGGAGAGCCAAGAAGAAGAAAAAGTGAAGCAAGTATTTCATGGAGGAGGGATGATCAATTATGACAAATGCGGCTGAGGGGTTAAAGAGAATGGGAACACTCAATTTTCATGTTGAGATCTCTTGAGAGTTCAGTAGAGATTCAAAGAGAAAGCAGAGAGAGAAAGTACAGACTCATTTGAGAGATTTTGTTATGAAGGGGAATAGAGAAATAGGGCTGTAGCTAGAAGGCAGTTGTGAGACCAGTAAGTGTATGCTGCTTGCTTTTCCTGGTGGGAGATATTATAGCATGTTGGCATGCTGATGGTAATGAGCCACTAAAGAGGAAAATATTTGTGATGAAGAAGTGAATGGAGAAAATTGCTTGAACAGTATTTTTGAGTTTGTGAGAGGGGTAGAACCTCGGGTATAAGGGAAGCATTTGACTATGGTGGAATCACAGATAATTCTTTTGCATTGTGTTAGCAATCTATTGCCATATGACAAATCGCCCCCAAATTTAGAAGCTTGAAAAACCCACATTTATTATTTCACACAATATATGCTGATCAGGAATTTAGCAGCCTCTAAGATCTGCTATGAGGTCGCAGTGAAGATGTTGGCCAAGGCTGGAACCATTAGAAGACTTGTCCGGGAGGTAATGATCTGCTTCCAAAATAGCACATTCTCAGGATTGGCAAGCTCATATTGGCTGCTGGTTGGAAGCCTGAGCTCCTCACTAATGGACTCCTTCATAGGGCTACTTGCATGTATTCACAACATAGCACTTTTCCCCAGAGCAAATGATCCAAGAAAGAACAAGTCAGAAGCTGCAGTGCTTTTACAATCTAGCCTGGGAAGCCACACACGTTCAGTGCCTTCACAATCTATTTTTTAGGACCAAGTCATTAAGTCCTCAGTGTAGGGAAGAGATTTTAAATTTTTTGAAGACACTAGTGTCAAGGGTTTGTGCACATATTCTTAAACCACCACACTGTAGCAATAGGAAGAAAGCCAGTGGATGTGTCCACAGATGCCAGTATTACACCCATGGATGCTGGTGGATATAGAGATGGCAATTGGTGGACTTTTCTGAGCGCTTCTATGTCTTCAATAAAATAGGAAGCAAGGCCATCAGATGAGAGTGGCTATGGGGAGAAGATGTTGGAATGGGAAAGTGAATGAACTGGTAGGACTTTCAGGTCAATTAGAGGCTCCCTCAAGGTTAGTGGTAATGAATTTAAGCAACGAAAATCAACAGTGTGGATTTTTTCCTCCAAGTGGGCTCAGCTAAGAGCATAGATTGTGAGAAAAAATACTCTGACCTCCATGAAGAGAGATCAGGGCTTTTCCTTTTTATTTAAGTATTCACACAGATTTTCCTCTTTATTTTATATTTTTTGAGACAGGGTCTCACTCTGTTGCCCAGACTGAAGTGCAGCGGCATGATCATGGCTCACTGGAGCCTCAACTTCCCAGGCTCAGGTGATCCTTCCACGTTAGCCTCCTTAGTAGCTAGGACTACAGGCATGCACCACCATGCTCTGCTAATTATTGTATTTTTAATGGAGACAGGGTTTCACCCTGTTGCGCAGTCTGGTCTTGAACTGATGGCCTCCGAAAGTACTCTGATTACAGGAGAGAACCACCATGCCTGGCCTCCTTTTTATTTTTAAGGAACTTATTTGTTTGAATCAAAATAGGAACAGTGCTTCATATCTCTTTCCAATTTACATTATTCTGTCATGTTTTCCCAAGTTAACTGCATGCAGGATTTATCCTCTCTCTTCTCTTAATATGAGCAATGTAGGTGTGAATTAGGGCTGCACTGTGACCCTGCTGATGAAGCCCCAGCAAGCTATTTCAGACCAAACGTGAAGTGATGCTACAAGCTATAGCAGGATAGATTTTTCTCTTTGTGAGGAAAGCATTCTCATACATACAGTTACTTGAACACAAAAGGGGCTGCTTCACAGGTAGTGCATAAGCGCTACCTTTGGAGAAGTGTTGCTGCATCACTAGGCTCCTTCAGAAGGAAAACCTACACCAGGTGGGAGGTTGAAGGAGTGGACTTCCAAGGAGGCCATCCAGTTCTCTGATTCTGTGATCCAGGCACCTGAGATCTTTTCATCGAAAAAATATTTATTGAGCCCTTTCTGTGTGACATGCACTGTGTATTGAACCCTCTTGTGCGCCACTTCAGGTCTTCTCAGACTTGCCTCTTGTGCGAGCTGCAGCTGCGGCACCCAGTTCCCTGCAGACTTCAACAAAGTCTCCGCATATGCAGCCTGATAGGGCTTTGCCTCTGATCTGCAGCATGAGCCTCTTTTCTTCCTGCCCCGGCTTCTCTACAGTGGTGTCATCCGTTGGATTCCCAGGAGAGACCATTTGCCAGTCAAGCCTGTGCAATCCGGAAAGTTGGAGGAGATACATGGACCAGTGAGGCATGGGATTTCTCCCTCTTTCTTCTTCTAAGAAAAGGGTCTGAGAGACATTTCAGAAGCCTCCCCAGAAGGTCTTGTGGGATCCACCTGTTACAGCTGCAGCAGTTGACTTGATAATATGACCTTGTTCTTCGTCTCCCTGTTTCGCTATTACCCAGTGATGTCACACTCTCAAATAACTACTCAAATATAGCGTTTCTCTTCCATTCCACTTTTGGGGAAATCTAGGCTAAGATAGTTTAAATAGGTGATAGGAATATAGTATTGATCAAAATAAACATGGCCCCTCTTGGCTTGGGGCTTATAGTCTTAAGATACATTCTACCATGAAAGTCTAAATTTCTATTTCATCCACAGGGAGAAAGAGAATCACAGGGGCATATTCATAAGGTTTTTATATTTATAAAAGCTTTCACAGGCACCTTTATCATATAATCTTGCCTGAAAATTTGCTAGCATTGTTATTCATGGTTTTTCACCGTAGACCCTGAGTAACAGAGGTGTGAATCAGCTGTTGAGGCCTACATTAATTAGTTATGTAGTACAATTTAAGAAATCAGAAAATAGGTTTACTAGAGTCGTTTTTGGAATTACATTTGATACGAGCCTTTGGGATTTTAAATTCCTTCTTTATAATTTATTTTGAGGGTACCTTCCTAAATGCTATTATTTGATACTAAGTTGCTGGTTTGGAAATTTATCTTTGGCATAATATGGGATGTTCTGGCTGGATGTGGTGGCTCACTCCTTTTATCCTACCACATTGGGAGGCGGAGTCTAGTGGATAACTTGAGCTCAGCAGTTCCACAGTACCCTGAGAGATCCTGTCTCTACAAAAAATACAAAAATTAGCCAGGCATGGTGGTGCGAGCCTGTAGTCCCAGGTACTCGGAAGGCTGAGATAGCAGTATTGCTTGAGCCCAGGAGGTGGTTGTTGCAGTGACTCTAGACTACGCCACTACACTCTGGTCTGAGTGAGAGAGTGAGGCCCTGTCTCAAAAACTAAAAACAAAAATGAAATAAAATGTGATGTTCTTAAGTTTCTTATAAAGTAAAATTTTGTAGTTTAATTTTTTTGTATATTCGTAGTTATAATATAAACATATGGTTAAAATTTCCCTCTCATGCCCTCCATATCCTCCAGTGTGTATTCTCTGGAAGAGGTAACCAGTTATTAGTTTCTTATTTATTCTTCCAGATAATTTGTATGCATGTTAGAATCAACATACATACATATTTTTTCCTACTTTTATATTTTTTTAAAAGATAGTACACTAGATATGTCATGGATCTTGCTATTTTCTCTTAATATATCTTTGAGATCTTCCCATTCTATTATATAAATAAATTCATTATTCTTTTTTAGATATAGAGTGTTTTATTGTTATATATGTTGCAATGGGCAACCTTGTATGAATGTCATAATTACATGGGTAA
Source organism: Macaca thibetana thibetana (assembly GCF_024542745.1). Classification (NCBI taxonomy): domain Eukaryota; kingdom Metazoa; phylum Chordata; class Mammalia; order Primates; family Cercopithecidae; genus Macaca; species Macaca thibetana. The sequence continues at coordinate 183,213,678 of NC_065580.1, read as the reverse complement.
GTATGTCTGTGGAGAAAGTATTTTTAAAGAGTAAATGCTGCATTAAAGATATATGCACTTGTCATTTTGACAGCTATTGACATATTGCACTTCGGTGGCGTTATAGTAATTTGCATGCCCACCAACAATTTATGAAAATGCCCATTTAGGCATAAAATGCTTACTTTAAAAATTAGTAAATGATTTACATTCTATTTTAAAAATAGAAGCACATGTATACTCGCTGCAGCACTGTTCACAATACCAAAAACATGAAATCAACCCAGGTACCCATTAGTGATAGACTGGATGAAGAAACTGTTATACATGTACACCATGGAATACAATGAAGCCATGGAAATGAATGGGAGCATGCCCTTCACAGGGACATGCATGAAGCTGGAAGTCATTATCCTCAGTAAACTAACACAGGAACAGAAAATCAAACACCACATGTTCTCACTTATAAGTGGAAGCTGAACAGTGAGAACACATAGACACAAAGAGGGAAACAACACACACTGGGGCCTGTCAGCTGAGAGTGGGGGTGAGGACAGAATTAGGGAAAAGAGATAATGCATGGTAGGCTGAATACACTAAGTAATGGGTTGATACATACAGCAAACCACCATGGTACATGTTTACCTAGTACAAATCTGCACATCCTGCACATGTATCAGGGAACTTAAAAAATAATTAATATATGACTTAAAAGTTTTTAATACAAGTCAAGAAAGTGAATGAAACAAGATTTACCTACTGTGAAGCTTATGTTTTCAAGAAAAAAAGTTGAAATCTGTATTACCCTAAAACAAGAGTCTACAGAGAACATTTTCTGATTTGGGCCCTAAGGTTAGATTTCTAGACCCAACACCTGTGGATTCAGAAGTTCCTCCTCCAAAGACTGAACTCTTAGGCTTCTAATCTTTTTACCTTTTTCATGGATCCATTAAATGAGTTTCTCAGCTCCCCTGATTGCTAGGGAAGGAGGGTCTCTCTGTTGTATGTCAGGATGGGTTGCAGTTCAAATAACTGCCCAGATACCACATGTAATGAAACTCTGAACTGTCCATGAACTTAACATTTCTCCTAGGACTTTTTCTCCGTCTGGACACATTCCTGTCATAACTACTTTTTTCCGTTCTTTCACAGTGATTTTCCTCTCATAGTTAGTAAACCCTTGAGGGTGTTTTAATCTGCATTCCCCATTTCTCCAAAGAGTTCTTTTTTCAGATTTTATGCCTAACTCCTGCTTACTTTCCTTATGTGATGTTAATGATTACAAGTTGACCTAGAAGTTCATGCTTCACAAGCATTTAAATGTATCTCAACAAACCATATTTATGTGTGATCATTCTTTCCTTGACCAGGAAAAACACACAAAGATGTTGAGAATGCTGCGGGTACCTGGGATGGTTGGCTTTTGTGCCTTTGGGGCTTACACTTTTTTTTTTTGAGACAGAGTCTCACTCTGTTGCCCAGGTTGGAGTGCAGTGGTGCAATCTCGGCTCACTGCAACTCCACCTACTTGGTTCACGCCATTCTCACGCCTCAGCCTCCCTAGTAGCTAGGACTACAGGCGACTGCCACCACGCCTGGCTAATTTTTTGTATTTTTAGTAGAGATGGGGTTTCACTGAGTTAGCCAGGATGGTCTCAATCTCCTAACCTCATGACCTGCCCACCTCGGACTCCCAAAGTGTTGGGATAACAGATGTGAGGCAGAGCACACTGCCGGAGTTTACACTTTCATAGAGTAGCGGCCATTTGCCAGGCACTTCATACTCACTGGCTCATTTAACCCAGATAATATATTCATAAAGGAGGTAGTGTTATTAATCCTGTTTTACAGATGAGGAATCTGGGTTATACAGAGGTTAAGTTACTTACCCAGGTCATCCAGCTCACACAGAGCCCAAACTCAAACTGAGTCCCAACCTGCCTCAAAGAATTTAAGGGGAAACTGAACACACATTATGAGAGTCATATTTGAAGTTTCCCATCCCCTTACCCCTCACATGCTATCTCCCTTCCACATTTGGTCAAAGAAAAAAAAACTCATCATTTCTCTCCTTGGTTTGCTTTTATTTATTTTTGAGATAGGATCTCGCTTTTTTGCCCAGGCTGAAGTGCAGTGGTGTGATCACGGCTCATTGTAGCCGCGATCACCTGGGCTCAACTGATCCTCCAACATCACCCTTCTGAGGAGGTGGGACCACAGGTGTTCACCACCATGCCTGGCTAATTTTCTGTCTTTGAAAGAGTGTTTATACAGTCCTTAGTAGTGAGAAGAAAAAGGAACAAGTAATTAGTACTTGCCTTGATTGGTGCTCACCTTTCTCACTTCACCTCACTCTCACTTTCGTGTCTCACAGATGCAGGCACAGAAGCTTTCCAAATTCAAGGTGAGAGAATAAGCAGGTGTTCTGAAACTTTTAAGGAAAAGAAGTAGAAAGCACAAATCTTACCTTTCAGACACACGTTGCTGGATTCAACAAAAGTTTACTGATCTCTAACCGAATGCCAGGGAGGAGACAGTAAGTCCTGATTCTAAGGCATGTTAAAAAACCTTCCAGCTGAGCATGGTGGCTCATGCCTGTAATTTCAGCACTTTGGGAGGCTGAGGAGATAGCATCACCTGAGGTCGGGAGTTTGAGTCCAGACTGACCAACAGGAATAGACCCCATCTCTACTAAAAACAAAAAATTATCTAGGTGTGGAGATACACGCCTGTAATCTGAGCTACTTGGGAGACTGAGATAGGAGAATCGCCTGTACCTGGGAGGCGGAGGTTGCAGTTAACTGAGATCGCGCCACTGCACTCCAGCCTGGGCAACAGAGGAAGACTCTTTCTCAAAAAAAAAAAAAGAAAAGGAGAGAAGAAAAATAGGAAAAGGAGGGAGAGAGAGAGGAAGAAAGAAAGAAAGAAAGAAAGAAAGAAAGAAAGAAAGAAAGAAAGAAAGAAAGAAAGAAAGAAAGAAAGAAAGAAAGAAAGAAAGAAAGAAAAGAAAGAAAGAAAAAAAGAAAGGAAGGAAAGAAAGGAAGGAAGGAAGGAAGGAAGGAAGGAAGGAAGGAAGGAAGGAAGGAAGGAAGGAAGGAAGGGAAGGAAGAAAGAAAGGAAGAAAGAAAGAAAGAAAGAGAAAGAAAGAGAGAAGGAAGGAAAGAAAGAAGGAAAAAGAAGGAAGGAAGGAAAAGGAAAGGAAACATGAGTATCTTGTCCTTGTAGTACTATAATCTCTATTGGAATATGACCCATATACCTTAGTTTTCTCCTAAAATTTCTTGTATAAACTTGGGGAACACAAATGATGGTTTTTCCATAGAAAGAAATAAAAAAAGGAAGATGAGGACCATCGGTGGGGGGGGTCTCATGAGCTGCCTTAGATACCTATGTTCTGGAAAAAAAAAATAATTCTAAATTTACTGTGGAAAATGGTTTTAAACTCGAAGTGGATACATGGAGTTTAATGGGATGTCTGGACAAGAGATGGTGGTGCAGCAAGAGATTCAGTGCAGCACCAGTGGTGTGGGTGAAAAGTTAAAATTTGAGAGATATTTAGATAAAATGGAGAGGGCTTGGTGATGAAGGCAAGGAAGGGAAACATATTGAGAACAAATCTGAGGTCTCTGACTTAAACAATGTTTATTTAGCTAGTTAGAAAACATGAGAGGTCCAGGTTTGATTCTGGGTGTTGGACATGCTGAATTTGAGGTATCTATGAAATAGTCAAGCTCAAAGGAGGGTCCCAGTTAGAGATTTAAATTTGGAAGTCACTAGTCATTCAAACACTGGGGATATATGGAGTGATATAAGGGGAAACAAGAATCAAAAGGGAACCGGAAGAAACTGACTGAACAGAGGCAAGTGAGCCTCAACAGGAGACTAGAAATTATTAACTAGGAGGAAAAGCAGGTAAGTCGAGTATCTAAGGAGGGAATCATCAATAGTGTCAATTTCTGAAAAGCGATCAAGATAATTAGGACTGAAACGCATACATTTGACTTAAAAACATGGCAGCTGATGGCCGAATTTCACAACATATTTAAATATCAGCGGATAGCTTCTGCTTGGTGGGGAGAGATACACATAAGAGGGAAGACAGAACTTCCATTGGGATTCTGTCCAAATTCATCCCAGTGACTTATCCACTTTGGGCTATTCTGCACAATGTTAGACAATTCAGAGCACCTCAATAAACTGCATCTTATATAAAATGGGAAGTGCAACATCACACAGGATTATTGGGAAGATTAAAATAAAACAACTGGTGAACAGAACTCTCAACAAAAAAATTGAATTTAAAAGGTGTTGAAATTATTTCTCCTTAACCTGGGGTTCAGCCAAAGCTTATCTTTCCTATGTCCTCTTCCTCCAGGTTCTGGCTAGATAGGTAACACACCAAGTTATCTGTGGCGGATCATGTGTTTTGATACTGCTACACCTAGATGTCTGTGTGGGGGTCTCCTATAGCTTCAACGATAATAGACACTCAAAATCCATTGCACGATGCAGAGCTGAGCAGCAGGCAGAGATCATCCTGAGCAAAGACCTTTCTCTGTAGCATAAATAAAATCACAACCAGTAGGCAACTGCCTCCTCCTGTCCTCAGAAAGCATGGATTATTAGATAATATAAAGAATTCCACTTCCTCCCTCTCCCCCTCAAATCAAATTACCCAACCTTATGAGGATTTCAGAAAGTTTTGTTGTGGTTTTGAACCAAAGGACATGTTTGGAAAAGTAAGGAAAGCATGCCATCTTGGGGTTTCAGCTAACAACACAGTCTACCTTAGCAGCAGATATGAAAAGGAATGTGTTCCTAGAGGTTAGTCAATGTCACTACAGCAATGGACTTATAACCTTAAGGGCTGTTGTTAAATGGCTACGTTTAACTGTTGGAATCCCCTAATTAAAAAATTGAAAAGTCACCATAATTCACCACATTGGGGTTTGGGCTTTCAGTATATAGAGCTTCTAGCTAAATCAGTCTCAGCTTTTGCCTCCTCCTCAATTATCTTTTCTTTTCATGATCTACTTAACAAGATGACTCAATGATTGGGGACATTATTTCACTTATCCTTTCTGTTTATTTCAATATAGATTAAAAGAAAGAAATAACAGAATTTCTCAGGTTTTTGTTTATTTTGAGAGGTATGGGGATTATGGCTTTTAGAACTAATTCCCCAGATTCAAAAAATATGACTTTAAAGTAATAGGATATCTTTGTGGAGTTGAGTTTTATCTCTTGACAAGACATCTTTATAATTTTTTGACTTGCGTGATTCTTCCCTCACAATTTTATTTTTTAAAAGATAGTGACAGGCGCAATTATTATAGCTGGCATCTTTCATTTATCTTTCCACTTTTCACCTATATTTACTCAAGAGGAATAAATTCATTCTAAGGTGCAAATAATCCAGTAGCAAATAATGTGGGGCCTCAGTTTTGGGTGTTTCCTTTCTTCACAAGTTCTTCCTGTGTCATGAGAAACCTTTCTTTCGATAGGTTGCCTATGTAGTTCTATGCATGAGAGATACAGTATGCGATGACGAAGAGAGAAGATGTGCAAGATGAAACCATTTGTTTACATTGTGCCTTTGGTCATAGTCTTCATCCAACCACAGCAAGGTTTTTGGGTTTTTGTTTTTTTTTTTTGTCTTGTTTTGTTGAGATGGAGTTTCATTCTTGTTGCCCAGGCTGGAGTGCAATTGTGCAATCTCAGTTGACTGCAATCTCCGCCTCCCAGGTACAGGCAATTCTCCTATCTCAGTCTCCTAAGTAGCTCAGATTACAGGCATGTGTTTCCACACCTAGATAATTTTTTGTTTTTAGTAGAGATGGGGTCTATTCCTGTTGGTTAGTCTGGACTCAAACTCCCGACCTCAGGTGATGCTATCTCCTCAGCCTCCCAAAGTGCTGAAATTACAGGCATGAGCCACCATGCTCGGCTGGAAGGTTTCTTAACATGCCTTAGAATCAGGACTTACTGTCTCCTCCCTGGCATTCGGTTAGAGATCAGTAAACTTTTGTTGAATCCAGCAACGTGTGTCTGAAAGGTAAGATTTGTGCTTTCTACTTCTATTCCTTAAAAGTTTCAGAACACCTGCTTATTCTCTCACCTTGAATTTGGAAAGCTTCTGTGCCTGCATCTGTGAGACACGAAAGTGAGAGTGAGGTGAAGTGAGAAAGGTGAGCACCAATCAAGGCAAGTACTAATTACTTGTTCCTTTTTCTTCTCACTACTAAGGACTGTATAAACACTCTTTCAAAGACAGAAAATTAGCCAGGCATGGTGGTGAACACCTGTGGTCCCACCTCCTCAGAAGGGTGATGTTGGAGGATCAGTTGAGCCCAGGTGATCGAGGCTACAATGAGCCGTGATCACACCACTGCACTTCAGCCTGGGCAAAAAAGCGAGATCCTATCTCAAAAATAAATAAAAGCAAACCAAGGAGAGAAATGATGAGTTTTTTTTTCTTTGACCAAATGTGGAAGGGAGATAGCATGTGAGGGGTAAGGGGATGGGAAACTTCAAATATGACTCTCATAATGTGTGTTCAATTTCCCCTTAAATTCTTTGAGGCAGGTTGGGACTCGGTTTGAGTTTGGGCTTTTTGTGAGCTGGATGACTTTGGGTAAGTAACTTAACCTCTGTATAACCCAGATTTCTCATCTGTAAAACAGGTTTAATAACACTACCTCCTATATGAATATATTATCTGGGTTAAATGAGCCAGTGAGTATGAAGTGCCTGGCAAATGGCCACTGCTCTATGAAAGTGTAAACTCTGGCAGTGTGCAGTGGCTCATGCCTGTAATCCCAGCACTATGGGAGTCCGAGGCGAGCAGATCATGAGGTCAGGGGATTGAGACCATCCTGGCTAACACAGTGAAATTCCACCTCATCTAAAAATACAAAAAATTATCCCGGTGTGGTGGCAATCACCTGTCATCCCAGCTACTCGGGAGTCTGAGGCATGAGAATGGCGTGAACCAAGTAGGTGGAGTTGCAGTGAGCTGAGATCGTACCACTGCACTCCAACCTGGGCAACAGAGTGAGACTCCGTCTCAAAAAAAAAAAGTGTAAGCCCCAAAGGCGCAAAAGCCAACCATCCCAGGTACCCGCAGCATTCTCAACATCTTTGTGTGTTTCTCCTGGTCAAGGAAAGAATGATCACACATAAATATGGTTTGTTGAGATACATTTAAATGCTTGTGAAGCATGAACTTCTACATCAACTTGTAATCATTAACATCACATAAGGAAACTAAGCTGGAATTAGGCATAAAAGCTGGAAAGAGAACTCCTTGGAGAAATAGGGAATGCAGATTAAAACACCTTCAAACGTTTACTATGAGAGGAAAGTCACTGAGAAAGAACTGAAAAAAGTACTTATTGATAGGAATGTGTCCAGACAGAGAAAAAGTCCTAGTATAAATGCTTTAGTTCATGGACAGTTCAGAGTTTCATTACATGTGATATCTGGGCAGTTATTTGAACTGCAACCCATCCTGACATACAACAGAGAGACCCTACTTTCCTAGCAATCAGGGAAGTTGGGAAACTCATTTAACGGATCAATGAAAAATGATAAAAGGTCAGAAGCCTAAGAGTTCAGTGTTTGGAAGAGAAACTTCTGAATCCCCACGTGATGGGAATAGAAATCTAACCTTAGGGCCCAAATCAGAAAACCTTCTCTCTAGACTCTTGCTTTACAGTAATACAAATTTCAATTTTTTTTCTTGAAAACATAAGCTTCGCAGTAGGTAAATGTTGTTTCATTCACTTTCTTGAATTCTATTAAAAACTTTTAAGTCATATATTAATTATTTTTTTAAGTTCCCTGATACATGTGCAGGATGTGCAGATTTGTTATTAGGTAAACGTGTACCATGCTGGTTTGCTGCACGTATCAACCCATAATTTTGGGTGTTCAGCCCAGCATGCATTATCTCTTTTCCCTAATTCTGTCCCCACCCCCACTCTCAGCTGACAGGCCCCAGTGTGTGTTGTTTCCCTCTTTGTGTCTATGTGTTCTCACTGTTCAGCTTCCACTTATAAGTGAGAGCATGTGGTGTTTGATTTTCTGTTCCTGTGTTAGTTTGCTTCCAGCTTCATCCATGTCCCTGTGAAGGGCATGATCCCATTCTTTTTTATGGCTTCATTGTATTCCATGGTGTACATGTACAACATTTTCTTCATCCAGTCTATCACTAATGGGTGTCTGGGTTGATTTCATGTTTTGGTATCGTGAGCAGTGCTGCAGTGAGCATACATGTGCATGTATTTTTATAATAGAATATAAATCATTTATTAAATTTTAAAGTAAGCATTTTATGCCTAAATAGGCATTTTCATATATTGTTGGTGGGCATGTAAACTACTGCAATGCCACCGAAGAGCAATATGTCAATGGCTATCAAAATGACTAGTGCATATGTCTTTAATGCAGCATTTACTCTTTAAAAACACTTTCCTCACAGACATACTTAAACACATGTAATTATGACATTCGTACAGGGTTTCTCATTGCAACATATATAACAATAAAACACTCTACATCTAAAAAGAATGAATTTATATAATAGAATGGGAAGATCTCAAAAATATATTAAGAGAAAAATAGCAAGAAAAATAGCTTCACTGCCCACAAGTGGCAAAGCTGCCTGAAGGTGTTTGTTTGTTTGTTTGAGACAGAGTCTCACTCTGTCGCCCAGGCTGGAGTGCAATGGCATGATCTCGGGTCACTGCAACCTCTACCTTAAGGGCTCAAGTGATCCTCCCACTTCAGCCTCCCAAGTAGCTGGGGCTACAGGCACGGGCCACTGTGTTTGCTGATTTTTGTATTTGTATTAGAGAAGGGTCCCCACTATGTTACCCATGTTGGTCTCAAACTGTTGGGCTCAGTCCCACCCAGAGTGCTGGGACTATAGGTGTGAGCCACTATGACCCCCAGGAATTCTTGCTTTTCAGATGGAAATTTTAAATTGGCTTTTATTGGAGTCTCATTGAATTTGTAGATTTGGAGAGGCTTTAGAAGGCATTTTTGAGTTTTGATTGATTGTTTTAGATTTCATTCGTAGGTGAATTTCATTCTATATATTTGACTCGAGGAATCCATGGAAACTACCTACATGGACTTCACTTACTCTGTTTCATTGTGTGGGGTACAAAATCATCAAAATTGAAAGATTAATCATTGTGTCTGGAGCCAGGCATAAAAACAAACCTCACTCTGTTATCATAGGGCTATGATTAAGATAGAGGGAAAGGTTGGCTCTGGGCCTCCTAACATTGACAGTTTCCTTCAGAAGATTAAGTGTGGCTTCATTTTTGGCCCGGGCCATCAGTAGCTTAAAGCCATTAGCTACTATTGGCTGTTTGGTTTGTGTGAAATATGGGGCCGGCCTCAGCCTATCTCCCTGGGGTCAGGTGTGTTCACATAATCAAAGTGCCAGGAACCCATATCACATACAAGCGTGTGTGTTGAAATTAGCCTTCTCCAGGGAGGAATTCACAGCACCAGAAATACGCACAGAGATGTTCTTTTGCACTTTTGCATTTCAAAACGTGCATCGCTTACAAGCACAGCATTTTCAAGCCTTTTCTTGAGATCGGCTCGTTCAGTTACATGTGCTTTTGAAGATGACAATTTGTGAAGCTGTCAGCCACTGGCAAAGTGAAGAAAAATGAAGATTTCCACCTGGTTGATGTGTGCTCAGGGAATTTCATCAGGCCAGTACAGTTCCTATGATCTATTCAGAGAAGGGTGATAGCTTCTGTTTCCTTGAATTAAAAGTTGTAGACAAGTATATTTTAATTTATTTTGTTTATATATAAACAACCCATGAAACATCTTTTATATGTATTTAAATGATTGCTTTGCCACAATCAAGAAAAAAATACTGGTTCACTTAACAGTGAATTGAGACAAGGAAAAGTGATTTGTGAATAGAAATAAAGTAAAATAAAAAATAGGATCAGAGTAGGTTTAGGGTTAATAACTTCATAATAGAAAATGTGGTTTAACCCTTTTTGCTGCTCTAAGGAGATGTGAGGTTTGTATTTTTCTTTTTACTGAAACCAGATCTTGAGATACGCTTTCCATTCATATTTAAAACTTGATAAAATATTTGACTTTATATTTTCTCAATTATAAGTGTGGGAAATGAATTCATTGATAACCCTTTTCAAGTAAATGAACTGATAGATTAGAACCAGAAGAGCCGAGAGTCATTTTCATTTTAAAATGATTTTTGCATGAACACATCTGTAGTGTTGAGGAATACATGGAGAATTGAAATATTGCTTCACTTCTACCGTGTCTCCAGTGCCTCGATAAATCACCATGTTTTTTCCTTTTAAAATGCCTGGCCTTATAATTTATGTTTGCATAACCCATTACTAAATTCATAGTAGGTGTTTTAGTTGGCAGCCATTCTTCCAGAGATTTGGAGGAGTTAAAAAAATACAGAGCCTTTGTTAGTATTTATACTAAGTGGACATTTTCCTTTTTTAACAACAACAACAAAAAAGAGTTCAATTTTGAAAAAAGAATTTGGAGCTAGCTATTTACCTTTTTCCTAGGCAAACACTATTTAAAGTCCATATTCTCACATTATTCATTGTCTTAATGGAAATTAAGATTTCTTAATGGACTCTGTAGCTTTTCTTTCCTTTTTTCAAAATTAGAACTGGCTGAAGAAAATTCTTCTGATATTAAGATTGGATGAATTTCTATAGAATTTTCAGTAGGTGTCAGGTTGTACAGGAAATAAACATTTCTGTTTTAGTAATTTTTAGGTTTCTTACCTCCCATTGACCATTTTGATCATAAAGTGAAGATGAACACATTCATTCATTTACTGCCCTCTTTGGTACTTGAACAGAAATAGAAACATTCTGGGATTGTTCACATACTTGTGGCTTTACCTTTGAGACTTTCTAATTTTTAACCAGACATATAAAATTAGCCATTCTGTCTTCTAGCCCTAATTTAAAAAAACTTTTGGCACTTTCCTTTGAAATGATAAAAAAAGTTCTGTTTTCTATCATCAAAGTTTAAAAAGTGGTGTTAGGGTATTTTAAAAGTCAGAAAGATCATATATGGCATGCTGAGGAAGTTTGCTTTGTTTGATCATTTTCTCTTCCCCTCACCCCCATCAGCTGGCTAATAATGTTTTCCTTGTAAAATGTGTATCATAGCCTGTTGAAATCCCTGTGGTTAATCAGAAGAGAAGTTGTTTCTATCTTATGGAACCTTAATATAGTTGTCAGGAGGTTTGTGGCATCTTTAGTCTCTGTGTGAAATAGAATGCCTATTACTGTTCAAAGGATAATAGTATGTTAAATAGAAATTCAGAAGTCACCATGCTGTTACAATGATCTAAAGGTCAAGTTGTACAGTGTAAGTTTGAAAATCTCTCCCTGACTTCCTTTCTACCTGAGTTAGAGGCTAAAAGTCATGAGAATTTTGTCTTATTTTTATTTTAGAGTGAGCGTATTGATGTTTTAAAAAGTTGCCTTCCTTTCACTATAATGCACTTTCATTATTGGAGATGTTTATTCTGGTTGTAGCTCTCTGACAACCTTCAATACTTAGCAGAATAATTTAGTTTGGATTCAAAGAGTTGCCCCTTCCATTTCTGTATTGTTTCTAGAAATTTTGGGGTAGGGGGATTATTGTTCCTTCTTCCTGGCAATGTGCAGGGTTTCACAAATCTATCTGACTTTTAAAAGCTCAGCTCTCAGCCCCGAGCCTCTTATGAGTTAAAGAAAGAGTTCTGTAGCTTTCGGTAGATGAGAAACAACATTTCTGGCTCTTCGTGAAGTCGCCCACTCCGTCTATGTCCTCGTCCTCTTCTTCCTTCCTGGTTTCTGGGCTCCCTGGCTCTTGCCATGAGGCTTGTAGTTTTGTGTCCCAGAAAGCGCTACCCCTGGGGATGGTGCCGTGCTAAGGCTGGGAGAAAGGAGAAAGAAGGTGCTTATCCCCCCGAAGGTGCCTTCCAGCCTTTATTATTAACTCCCTTCCAAAGTAAACTTTCGTGTTTGTTTCACGTCAGTTCTGGCCAAAGTGCAGTTGGATTTGCCATGTTCTCTAGGAGTAGAGGTGAAAACAGCATTGCCCTGGATAAGGAGCAGGAGGAGCTGGAGGAGGAGGAGGAGGAGGAGGAAGGGTCCACCTATAGGAGTCAGTGGAGGGGATCTGTGAGATGGCTGCCAGGACAGATCTGACTTGGAGACTGCTATGCATGAACGGACAAGGCCAAGCTCTGTCCATGCTTTCACAGCTCTGTATCCTGCTGTCGGACATGCTGACACATCTGCTGTGGGTGCCCTGCACTTCTCCGGGCACTCCTGGCGCAGCTGGGGAGGTTGGCATGGTATCCGCCATTTTGATCTAAAGTAATAAATGAAACTCTTGAGAGGACAGCACCCAGCAGATGTTTGGAGCAAGAGACAGGGCTCTGGCGATGTGTAGGAACATGGACCTACCTGGTGTGGCAACAGTGTGGGGCTGTCACAAGGCATGAAGAGTCTAGGGTGGTGTTAGGGATGGCACACAATGATGGGGCTCAGGCCAAGGCTTTTCCAAGTGTCAGAGAGTACACACTTGGGAGTCACATGTCCAGGCTCACATTTCCAGCTGACATTACACTCTATAGTGTGGCAGCAGATGGATGTTTGGAGACAGAAGTGGAGCCAGAACAGCTGGGACGCCATTTTAGAGGACTCAGCAAGAAACAAGCTCTTAAAACAAGGAAGCAGTGGCTATGTCTTACACATTCGACAATGATCTGTTGTGAACCAGCTATGTGCCTGACAGCTGCAGGTCCTGAGGCTGCAGCAGTGAGCAGAAGGCCAACGTCCCTGCCCCCATGGTCCTTAACATTCTAGTGGAGACAGACGTTAAACCACAGGGCAGGAAAACACTGTTCCAGGAGATGCAGGTGCGGGATTCTGACTGTGGAACTGGGGGGCATAGAAGCATAGAGACAGTTAGTTTTGAAAGCACTTGGCTGAGTGGGGAGGAGCAGGGAGGCAGAGTGCATCTGTAGACGGACCAGATTAAAAGGGTGGACTTCCCCATCCTGACAAGGGGGATCCCCAATCTTGTTTCCAGGTGGGACGAGGGTGGGGAGAAAGTGAGCATTCCAAGAGAGGCACAAACGTCATTCCAGAGCAAGATGAAGGTCACAGAGTTTGGAAGGAAACGGAGTTGGGCATCCAGGCTGGCAGGCGGACAGGAGGAAACTCAGGGAGATGGGAAGCCCGAGGAGGGTGTTAAGGCAGAATCCCCTGGGAGTTTTCCTGGATAAGTAGGAGAAAGGGTTGTCCTTCAAGGGTGAGCAGGGACTAAGTGCAGGGGACAGAAGAGACAAAAGCCCTGTGACCATTATGCTCGACTGCCGTGGGTGGTCTGGATTGGAGCCGGCAGCCGGGCTGTGTTTGTGTGGAGGGTGGCAGGGGGCCAGTGGAGGAAGCTGCCCGGGCACCAGCCCTGCCGTTCTCACTGGCCTCCTCGCTTTGGGGTTTAGCTTTCTGCCCTGGCCACGTGGGACTGGCTAAGTAGAGATCAGGCAATCAGGGATCCGGGCTCTCAGAACCGTAATGGTTAAGCAAGCAGCTTCGTTTCCCGGCACGCTGGAGCTCCTCTGTGTCAGCATTTTCCTAACATGGCTAATCATAAAATCCTCTTGGGTGGTGTGTGCTTGTTAAAAATACTGTCCCTGGGCCCCACCCTAGACTTAGCAAAACACAGTCACCCAGGAAGGGCCCGGGGAGTTGCATTTAGAACCAGCGCCTGGAATGCTTACTCTGAGGCTGGTTTGAGCCCCCTCCCATGGCCTCCCTCTGTATCCCTTCCTCCAGATGCTGGTTAAGGATGTGTCCACTGCCAGGGCTTTGGTTTGCATGTCTCTGTCTCTGACACAAAGTAGATACCTGGGGAGTGTCTGCTGCGTGGTCCCCTGAAGACCCTGCACTGGGGTGTCAGTGCCCCAGCCCCCAGCTCCTCCTCCTGTGAAACATGTTAGTTCCTGGAGGGGCTCAGGTGGTGGAAATGAATCTTACCATGAATGTTTAGCCATCTCCAGGTTATCACAGCACGAGACAGAGATAGAGGCAGAACCTGGTGGCTAAAGGATTATTTTTGAGCAAAGATTGCCCATGCTTTGGCATAGGCCAGTGTTATTCACAGCCCCTGGAAGTGGGGTGTGAGGAGGTCATGGGGGGCTTTCAGAATGAGGGAAAAGGTAGAAATCAAGTCTTTTTTTTTTTTTTTAAATTGAGCTGGAGCCTTGCACTGTCTCCCAGGCTAGAGTGCAGTAGCACAATCTTGGCTCACTGCAACCTCTGCCTCCCAGGTTGAAGGGATTCTCCTGCCTCAGCCTCCCAAGTAACTGGGACTACAGGTGCTCACCACCACACCTGGCTAATTTTTTTTTTTTTTTTGTATTTTTAGTAGAAATGGCATTTCACCATGTTGGCCAGAGTGGTCTCAAACTCCTGACCTCAAGTGATCTACCTACCTTGGCCTCCCAAAGTGCTGGGATTACAGGCAAGAGTCACTGTACCCAGGCCTAATGATGTTAATATTAGTAGATTTCTGCTTACTCACTTTATCAACACCAGCACTTTATAGCAAATGTGAGTTCAGCAGACACCAGATTTTTGTAAATCATAGGAGACAGTCTTTAACATCGAGAAGATTCTGTTAACTCATCTGTTCTACCACACTCTTGCCCTTCCCCGCTCTGTCTCAGTCTCGCTTTGTTGCTCAGGTTGGAATGCAGTGATATGATTATAATTCACTGCAGCCTCAACCTCCCAGGCTCAAGCCATCCTCCCACCTCAGCCTACTGGGTAGCTGGGACCACAGACATGTGCTACCACACCCAGCTAATTGTTTGCAGAGATAGGGTCTCACTGTGTTGCCCATGCTGGTCTCAAACTTTGGGACTCAAATGATCTTTCTGTGTCAGCCCCCAAAGTGCTGCAATTACAGGCATGAGCCACTGTGCCTGGCCAATATCCACCATGTTTGCAACTTTTTTTGGTTACACTTCATCCTCATCTACCAGCATGGAGATGTTGGTGTAAATCAGTTATTTATTAGGGGAAGATATTTTTTTTTAAAATGTCAGATTTATACCCAGTAAGATTCACCCTTTTCAGGTGTCCACTTTGATGAATTTTGACAACCACATACAGTCATGTGCCACCACCACTATTAAGATAGAGGACAGGCTGCGTGTAGTGGCTAATGCCTATAATCCCAGCACTTTGGGAGGCCAATGTGGGCAGATCACCTGAGGTCAGGAATTCAAGACTAGCCTGGCCAACATGCCAAAACCCTGTCTTTACTAAGAACACAAAAATTAGCCAAGCATGGTGGCTCACGCCTGTAATCTCAGCACTTTCGGAGGCCGAGGTGGGCAGATCACTTGAGGTCAGGAGTTTGAGACCAGCTTGGCCATTGTTGTGAAACTCCATCTCTACTAAAAACACAAAAACTAGCCAGGTGTGGTGGTGCACGTCTGTAATCCCAGCTACTTGGGAGGCTGAGGCAGGAGAATCCCTTGAACCGGGGAGATGGAGGTTGCAGTGAGCCGAGATCATGCCACTGCACTCTAGCTTGGGCAACAAGACCACAACTCTATCTCAAAATAAATAAATAGAATGGTTCCACTGCCCCCGCCCTTTCCCCAGACCCCTGTGTAGTGAGCCCCTTCCCCCACCCTCAGCCCACAAAAAACCACTAATCTGTTTTTGTTCTCATCATTTTGTATTTTCTGGAGTGTTATATAAAGGGAAGATACTGTATGCAGTTTTTGAGTCTGGCTTCTTTCACTTAGCATGGTGCATTTGCAGTTCATCAGTCTGGCCACTGTCAGTGCCAAGTAGTATTCCACTATGTGGATGTACCGTGGTGTGGAGGGACTTTTTTTTTTTTTAAATGGAGTCTCATTGTGTTGCCCAGGCTGGAGTGCAGTGGTGTGATCTTGGCTCACTGAAAACTCCACCTCCGAGGTTCAAGCAATTGTCCTGCCTCAGTCTCATGAGTAGCTGGGACTACAGGCCACGTGCCACAACTCCTGACTAATTTTTGTATTTTCAGGAGAGATGGAGTTTCACCATATTGGCCAGGCTGGTCTCAAACTCCTGACCACATGATCTGCCCACTTCGGCCTCCTAAAGTGCTGGGATTACAGGCATGAGCTACCGTGCCCAGCCTCGTGGAGGGATTTTTAAGGCTGGTCAGGTAGTGCTTATGTCATGGCTCCAACATCCAGTCCCCTGGGCCATTTAAAGCTGAGCACAGCCCCACACCTAACCCTCATCTGAATGATCTTGTACAGTCACTCTACAGTTTCACATCCTGAATGTGAGCAGTTTTTTTAAAAGAAGGAAGTTTTGGACCAGGGGCAGTGGTTCATGCCTGTAATCCCAGTACTTTGGGAGGCTGAGGAGGGTGGATTGCTTGAGCTCAGGAGTTTGAGACCGGCCTAGACAACATAGTGAAACCCCATCTCTATAAAAACTACAAAAATTATTGGTGGTGGGTGACTATGGTCCCAGTTACTTGGGAGGCTGAGGCAGGAGGATCACTTGAGCCTGGAAGTTTGAGACCAGCTGGGACAACATAGTGAGACACCTCTCTATATAAAATAGAAAAATTGGGGCCAGGAGTGGTGGCTCATGCCTGTAATCTCAGCACTTTGGGAGGCTGAGGTGGGTGGATCATGAGGTCAGGAGTTCAAGACCAGCCTGAACAACATGGTGAAACCCCATTTCTACTAAAAAACACAAAAACTAGCCAGGTGTGATGGCAAGCATCTGTAATCTCAGCTACTCAGGAGGCTGAGGCAGAGAATTGCTTGAATCCAGAAGGTGGAGGTTTCAGTGAGCTAAGATTGCGTCATGCTCCAGCCTGGGAGACAGAGTGAGACTTCATCTCAAAAAAAAAAAAAAAAAAAAAATTAGCCAGGCGTAATGGTGTATGCCTGTGGTCCCAGCAACTTAGGAGGCTGAGGCAGGAGGATCACTTGAGTCTGGAAGATTGAGGAGGCAGTGAGCTCTGATCGTACCACTGCACTCCAGCCTGGGTGACAGAGTGAGACCCTGACTCAAGATTTAAAAAAAAAAAAAAAGGGAGTTTTTGTGTGTTCGCAGAGCTGGCCAGTTTCCAGTCTGGTGTCACCCAGTGGAAAAAAGATTTGAGGGTTGTTGGCAAGAGAAGCTCACCCAGAGACATGCTTCATGAAGTCCCTGGCTCCCACCAGGGGCGCCAGTGATGGAGGGCAGGCTGTGGTGCCTGCAGGATCACACACATGAGATGGAAGGAGTAAGGGGTTATTACTCCCAGGCATAGCTGTACCTGGAGGCCAGATGTCCTGCTCCCTTCTTCTCCCTTAGAAGAATTACAGATGCTCTTCTAGTATTTTCTTATCTTGTTATAGATATATATGTGTTTTCTTATTTCTTATATTGTTATTTAATTCTTTTGTCCTTTAGCTTGCAAGTGAATGTGTTTTCTTATTAGATTATAAGCTCTGGGAAGGTAAAATGAACACCTCAATCCTCCCAAATCCTTGGTTGGGCACATTATTGATCAGTCCACACCTGGTGCTTGGCTGATTGATTAAATGTTGTGGTACCCGTGTTCACTGAGGGATTCCAGACCCCTGTCTAGCCCAAGGATGTCTCACAGTGGGAACACTGGCACAGCTGTCTTGGCAATCAATAGCCCATCCCGTCAGTCTTCAAGCCCAGAGAGGGTCAGTTACTTGCCCAGCAATCCATTAGAGAGGCTGGGCCCTTTCCCTGGGCTCTGCATTTCTCTTGGAATGAAGAGGTCCTCACAGTTTATTTGCATAGTGTAAATTTGCAAAGTCAGAAGGAAAAGGGCAGGGAGCTGGGCTTCCTTGAGGCAGGTGGCTCTTTTAAAGCTGGGGCATGTTGTCACCAATCTGAGCTTGTTTCCACAGATGCAGCCAGCTGGGCAGCCCGTTCCCATCAACCTGAGCCCTGATGGAGCCTCGAGCTCTGACAGGCTGCTTGTGGAACTCACTGGGAGGAGGAGGAGCCATGCTAGAGTCTCTCTCTGGCCTACTGTTTGCCATAGTTTGAAGGGAAAGTTAGTGAATTGACAGGTTCAACCTGCAGTTTCTCCAAAACTTGCACAGGAGTGGCCTTCACTGTTGCATGAGAGACCTCCTTTGGGGGTCTGCTTAGTGTTAGCTTGGGTGTCCCTGAGGAATACCTGGCTTTCCTCGCTGTTCCTGGAGAATCTTAAAGATGAAAATGGAAGAAAGGGCGCACATCTTTGTTTTGTGCTGCAAGCAAAGCCTTGGAAAAATGAATGATGCCAATGGAATCTGTTTCTTGTAATTAATTTCCTCAAGCTACTGGATCTTCTTTTCTTGCTGAGAATGCAGTTTGGCACTTGTCGTTTGATAGCCCAATTCTGGGAGTAGATCTCTCTCCTCCCTTGTCTGGTAGTTTTCATGTCCAGGCCTTCCTGAACTCGGTCTGCCTCATTTTAGGCTGGGATCACAGCTCAGTAGCGAAGGCTTTATGATATTCTTTGAATAGCAAAAACTGCTCAGAACAAGTTGTTAAAACCACAGACAGAAGGGAAAGGTTTCTCTCTCTCTCCCTTTCTCTCCCCCGCACCCCGCACCCCCCTCCCCCCGTTTTTAAGTCCTTTCAGTTGGAAGTGAAACTGCAACATTATCAAACATGCCAGTACCACACTGTTTCCCAGGCCTGTTTTTGCATGAGTTCAGTTAGAAATGTACCCAGCTTCTGTTCCAGTAAGTGGAGAAAGATGCTTAAATCCTAGAAGCACTGTTCGCCTACCTTTTTAGAGTACTGTAGGTTTAGCTTGAGGGTTGGAGGGTGTCCAGAAAAGCATGACTAAGAGAGAAAAAGACTGCTCCCAAAGCTAACAGGGTGGAATATCATAGCCAGGTCAGGAAAATTCCCAGCAGGGAAACAGCCTGTCTGTAATGCAGACACATTGGATCATAGGTTTACTTTCACAGAATAAGTGAAATGGAACAAAACTCTTTTTTGAATTCTCATTCCAAGATGCCCAGTTTCTGCAGGTGTGTCTTTTCAATCTCACCTTGTATTCAGTATTATTTCAAGCAATCTCCATTTGGGGCAGTGTCTACTCCAGACCAGAAAACCTAGCTAAGAAAGAAATGTTGTCGTTTTTGGGGCAGGGTCTTTCTCTGTCACTTAGGCTGGAATGCAGTGGTGCAGTCTCAGCTCATTGCAGCCTCGACCTCCTGGGCTTCAGTGATCCTCCCACCTCAACCTCTCTATCAGCTAAGACCACAGATACCGGTGAATCTTTAAATTATTTGTTGAGATGGGGTTTTCCTGTGTTGCCCTCGAACCACACGAACACTCAAGTGTTCAAACTTTGAGAGCACTTTGGGCGCTCACTGCATCCTCAACCTCCTGGCTCAAGTGATCCTCCTGCCTCAGCCTCCTAAGTTGCTGGGACCACAGGCATACACCACCACGCCTGGCTAATTTTTTTTTTTTTTTTTTTTGAGATGAAGTCTCGCTCTGTCTCCCAGGCTGGAGCATGACGCAATCTTAGCTCACTGAAACCTCCACCTCCTGGATTCAAGCAATTCTCTGCCTCAGCCTCCCGAGTAGCTGAGATTACAGATGCTTGCCATCACACCTGGCTAGTTTTTGTGTTTTTTAGTAGAAATGGGATTTCACCATGTTGTTCAGGCTGGTCTTGAACTCCTGACCTCATGATCCACCCACCTCAGCCTCCCAAAGTGCTGTTGCCCTCAAACACTCAAACACTCGAGTGTTGGTCTCGAACCACTCCTGGGCTCAAGTGATCCCCTTGCCTCGACCTCCCAAAGTATTGGGATTACAGGCATGAGCCACCACAAGCCTCCCAGACTCTGGGTTTCTTTTCATGTTGCGAGGGCAACTCAAGCTCCTCCACCGATTGCTCCAAGCCTGTGCTCCTGCTCTTGGTGCCTCGGGTGGTGGGAGCAGCATGGGCTTCACTGTATACAGACCTGGGCCCAGATCTTGGTTCCATCAGCAGCTGGGAGATCAGTTCCCTTCTCTGCACCTCCATTCAGCTTGGACAGGAGTCTGTCCTTCCTAGAACAGCTGTGATTAGTAACCGAGACCACACCCGTGTTCACTGTGGCTTAGAGCCATGCACACAGGTACCTAGTGGATGTTAACTTTCATCTCCATCCTGGTCAGTGTTTTTTTTTTTTTTTTTTTTCTTGAGATGGAGTCTCGTTGTGTTGCCCAGACTGGAGTACTGTGGTGTGATCTCGGCTTACTGCAACCTCCACCTCCTGGGCGCAAGTGATTCCCTGCCTTAGCCCCCTGAGTAGCTGGGATTACAGGTGTCCTCCACCATGCCTAGCTAATTTTTGTATTTTTAGTAGAGACAGGGTTTCACCATGTTGGCCAGGCTGGTCTCAAACTCCCAAGCTCAAGTGATCCACCTGCCTTGGCCTCTCAAAATGCTGGGATTATAGGCACGAGCCACTCCACCTGACCCCTGGTCAGTGCTTCTGTTGAGTTCAAGAAAAATGACCAATTCATCTAAAACTCTGAGCTGGCAGGTAGATTATCTCCTGTTGTGGCAGCTGACGCCAGTCCTGCTTTCGGTATCTTTGGTGCAGTCTTAGTGTTTGCTCTCAGATGGGCTGTTTTCAGTATCACCTATTATATGCAGCATGCAGGGTGAAGGGCCCGGCTTAGATACTGAGAGTCAGAGGACTCGTGCAGCCACAAGTAGGTTGGGAACAGTGTCCCCTAATAGGATGAGTTTTGGGCTTAAAAAAAAATTGGGACATTGCTGAGTTTCGTTGGCACCTTTTGGCTTTTGAAGGCTCGTGATCTAATATTGGTCATTTAGTCATTCCATAAATATCATTAAATAAGTGACTGAGGCCAGGCGCCGTGGATCACACTTATAATCCCAGCACTTACTGAGACCAAGGTGGGAGGATCACCTTGAGCCCAGCAGTTTGAGACCAGCCTGGGCAACATAGCTAGACCATGTCTCTATTAAAAAAAAATTACAACTTGAGCCTCACATAGGTTCTTTCCAAAGCCTCCATTAGTGCTGTGACTCAGGAAAGAAAACTTGTTTTTTCCTTCAGTTGACTGGGCTCCGCCATCCCAGGTGTGAGTGACCCAAGTCTTGAGAGCAGGTAATTGATATCCCTGGGAGCCCTGTCCCCACCCAGGGAGACTGTCCAAGCCCCTCCTGATGGCTCATTCCAGAAAGAGGCGCAGTGGGCTGGGTTGCAGGGGGGTAGTCGTGTCCAAGAGTCCTGCAGTATGGAGTGGGAATGGGGCAGGAGGGCTACTGTCTTGCATCACAGTTTTTCATCTGTCTCAGTGTCGTGGAAACCGAACTCCTGTTTTTCCCTAGGAAGGTGTTGATACATTTATAGATTAGTATTCAGTATCAGTGATGTGCTCTGGCATTCTCAGCAGTAAGACATAAACCTACCAAGGTCTGGGGAAAGCACTGGGTGTCACTGTCCTGGCTCATGCAGGAGGCCCATGCTCCTCTGTGATTGTTTGTGGTTAGTGAGCCACCAGTAGACGCCAGCGATCCAGCCTCCTGCCCCCTCTCACTTCACAGAGGAGGGAAGTGGGGACCTACCTAAGGTCATGCTTTGGTGAGTTTCTCAAATCAAACCCAAGAGCCGGAATCTTTCTACTGAGTTCCTTCTAAGAGACCCTGGGTCGTTTGCTCTGGGCGGTGTGTTTCATCTACTGTGGCATGTCTGTTCATGGGTGATTCTGTTTCTGTTTTTACACCCTGTGCCTCTTGGTTGGTGCTTTTCCTCCTGGAGGGTCCTGTGGACCTGCAGCAGTCACCTCAGGCCACCCAGGGAGCAGGTGGGCATGCCCAAATTGCATCTGTCACCACACTCGTACAGCCTGTGTCGCACATCACCACTACCTGGTTGATCCTAAATAGTATGAAGTGAGAGTGCCTCTTTTCTGAAGCAAAGTATTGGTTTAGCCTGGGGATGAAGCTGCTTCTTCCAATACCCAGAGTTAAGGACAAATGCCACAGGAGTCAGGAAATAAGACAGCATTGTGCTTTCTCAGAAAGTGTCACCCTAGGGTGCCACCCCACCCTAATTAGCTGGGCATGGTGATGTGCACCTGTAATCCCAGGTACTTGGGAGGCTAAGGCAGGAGAATCACTTGAACCTGGGAGGCACAGGTTGCAGTGAGCCAAGATTGTGCCACTGCATTCCAGCCTGTGTGACAGAGCAAGATTCTGTCTCAAAAAGAAAAAAAGAGAGGAAAGAGAGAAAGAAAGAAGAAAGAGAGAAAGAAAGAAAAAGAAAGAAAGAAAGAGAGAAAGAGAGAGAGAGAAAGAAAGAAGGAAAGAAAGAAAGAGAGAGAGAGAAAGAAAGAAAGAAGGAAAAAAGAAAGAAAGAAAGAAAGAAAGAAAGAAAGAAAGAAAGAAAGAAAGAAAGAAAGAAAGAAAGAAAGAAAGAAAGAAAGAAAGAAAGAAAGCACTCTGCCTTAGCCACAGTAAATGATCACAATGAAATACAATCAGAGATGAGGAGATTAACTAATGACCAATGCGTGTCAAACAATCTGTAAGTCTGAGTGGCAGGAAGACTTCTGGCTCTGTCAGCCAAGGCTGGGGACATCAGAGGCACAGGGCTTGGTTTAGGAGTCAAGACAATGTGTTTGCTTATTTAAAGAATGAGTTCTATGCACTTCCAATGGGTGGGTCTGTGGTCAGGAAGGCAGCACCTGGATCACACCACTGCACTCCAGCCTGGGCAACAGAGTGAGACCTTGTTTCAGTAATAAATAAATTAAGAGTACAGATTCTCAGGTCTACTCCAGACCTGCTGAATCAGAACATCTGAGGGCAGGCCCAGCCGCCTGTGCCTTAACCAGCCCTCCTGGCTAAGGCATGAGAACCCTGCTATAGAACCCTGAGTACCTTTCAGAACATGTTGACCTCAAGAATGAGCATGAGCATTCACAGGGATCAGTGGCCCTTTGTCGTCTGATCTCTGGCCAGTGTCCCTCCCTCATATAGTGGAGTCAGTGCCGATGCTGAGCCACCTGCTGGTTCTGAATGTGCCATCGTTTCTTCCACCCATGTGTTTGCACGAGTGTGGTCCTGTGTGGGATCACTCCCTTTTCTGCCACCACCTTCTCCCCCACTGCGCAGTGCTGGTCTCAGGTTGGGGCTTACCTGGTCCCAGAGGTGTGTTGGGAGCTCCCCATCCCTTTCCCCTCCCCGTTGCATTTTCCACCCCTGTGCTGGGTTTGCATATGTGAGCATGGCACATCTGTGTATCCTTCTGCAGTCACTGACTTGATTGTCTGCCTTTCCCAGGAGGATGTGGGCTCCATCGGGCATTTTATCCATCTATTTGCAGCATGAAGTAGACACCTCCAAAATGTCTTTGTGTTCCATAAATAAAGGAGCAGAAGGACTCCCTTGGAGCATCTTAGAGGCCATGAAGCCTGGTTTCTGGCCATCCTGCCCACTCCTCACATGCGAGGAGGATGGGAGGAGTCAGCCCTTAGGAGTCAACCCTCCTGATTTTCTGTAGTTCTGGGAAGAGCTCGCGGTGGAAGGCCTCCCAGCTGTTTCCTCTTCTCCCCTAACTCTGACTCACTGATTGATTAATGTTTGGAAATTATGGCTCATCTTGTTAGAGAAGGAAAAGGAAATTTTATTATCTTCATTCTCCGTCCCTTTCAAATAAGTAATAAATAAAAAGTGGCTGATGTTCCACTTGGTGTGGTAAGAAGCATTTAAATACATTCCCGGCTCTCATAATTGGTGGCTTCTCACAGAAAGGTACTTATTAGAAGAAAAACACTTCCCTATGTGTTGGTGTTTGGCCTTCTCATTGGTGAAATTATACGGTGAGTTGGTGAGTGAATTTGCCTTCCCCCTTGTTAAAGGTATTTGTGGCAGTTCCTGTTGTAGGAATTGGGGGAAAGGAGCCACTTCTCTTTCAGTAAGAAATGGGAAGAGTGGCCTCCCCACCTTCAGAGTTCCAAAATAAGTTCAGTCGGGTGGTGAGTAATGATGTCTTAAGCTGGCTTATTAAAGGCAGAGGAATCGGCTCTTGGTTCTGGAAGACCAAGTAAATTCAGTATCTTTTCAAATTGTAACCCTCTGGTCTGGGCAACATAGCGAGACCCCCATCTCTACCAAAAAAAAAAAATTATTTTTAATTGGCCAGGCATGGTGGTGCACACCTATAGTCCCAGCTACTCAGGAGACTGAGGCAGGAGGATCACCTGAGGCAGGAGTTCATTACTAGCCTGAGCAACATAACAAGACCTATCTCTGTGACAAAATTTAAAAATTCACCAGGTACAATGGTGCACACCTGTAGTCTCAGCTACTTGGGAGGCTGAGGTTGGGGGATCACTTGAGCCCAGGAGTTCAAGGCTGCACTGACCTATGATGGTGCCACTGCACTCCAGCCTGGGTGACAGAGTGAGACCCTATTTCAACAAAATAAAATTGTAACCCAAAGTAAGGGCTCAATAAATATTAGCCACTGTGATTATTCTGTTATCCCCATCCTCATTGTTAACATTTTTGGGGTGTGGTGCCTGATGTCTTTGTACCTGTATGTATTGTCAAGGAAAATCCCTTGCCCTAAAAAAAAGTAGAAATATGGTTAAAGTTGGCTGGGCACAGTGGCTCACGCCTATAATCCCAGCACTTTTGGAGACTGAGGCAGACAGATCACTTGAGTGCAGGAGTTTGAGACCAGTCAGAACAACATAGCAATACCTTGTCTCTACAATGTGCTGGCATTTCCATTGCAGGCACCATCACCCATGGTAGTGATGAGGAAGCTGTGGCTTAGACCAACTTCCAGAATCACTGCTCTGGTCACACAGCTGCTCACAGGTGGCATGATGAACATACCTAGTCTGCCTGCTGCTTAACCGTGACAAACTCCATCCCCTTCCACTTTGCCTGGCTGAGGATCGGATGCATTACATAGAAATATTTGAACTTGGAAGCTCTTAAAATGCAGGCTCAGGCCAGGTG
The DNA here is from genome assembly GCF_024542745.1 of Macaca thibetana thibetana. Taxonomy (NCBI): domain Eukaryota; kingdom Metazoa; phylum Chordata; class Mammalia; order Primates; family Cercopithecidae; genus Macaca; species Macaca thibetana. The sequence goes on along the minus strand of NC_065580.1, from coordinate 183,188,610 downwards.
CAGTGGCTCACGCCTGTAATCCCAGCACTTTGGGAAGCCAACATGGGCGGATCACCTGAGCCCAGGAGTTTGAGACCAGCCTGGCCAACATGGTGAGACCTCGTCTCTACTAAAAATACAAAAATTGATTAGGCATGGTGGTGCACACCTGTAATCCCAGCTACTCAAGAGGCTGAGGCAGGAGAATTGCTTGAACCTGGGTGGCATAAGTTGCAGTGAGCTGAGATCATGCCACTGCACTCCAGTGTGGGTGACAGAGCAAGACTCAGTCTCAAAATTAAAAAGAAAAGAAATGCAGGTTCAAGGAAGGGAGAGGATGATTTGTGGTCCACTCTGTGCCTCCTCCCTGGTCCATTCCCTTCTCCCAGTTGGACCATTGCCGTGACGCAAGTGATCTGAGCATCAGGGAAAAGGCACTTCTTGCTTCTCAGTGATGAAACTAGCAAACACTGGCTGCTTGTATTCACTGTGCTGATTTCTACCCATTTATTCTCTCATTCAGTCTTTATATCACCCTGATGAGGAGGTGTAATAATATCATGCCCATTTTATAGACTTGAGAGAACTGAGCCCAACCACTCAGCCAGAGAGTGACTGAGCTGGGGTTCCACCAGGTCTGTCTGCTCTGATAGTAGGCATGTCTGACCTCTGCACCTACCCACTTCCCCACTTTTGCAGCCTTGTGCATCCCAGGGAACACACAGCTGGGGCCCCTCTCTTAATTTGCACCCTTCCTGAGCCAGCTTAGAAGTCCCAGACTGTGTCTTTCTGGCTGGCTGTGTCACTGGGCCCAAGGATGGCGCTACGGGGTTAAAAATCTTCCACACCGACCCTCTCCAGTAATGGGAAATCAGAAAAGGGAACTTGCAGAGAACATTGGTGCCAAGGGTCGGACCTAGGGATTTGTAGCCACCTCTCTAAGGGAGATGGAGGCCAGGGATAAGAGTCACGACTTTGTCCTCTACCCTCAAGCAATCGAGTACTTGGAAAGCCCTGTTTCTAAGGTTAAAGAAAAGAAGATGGCTTTTGGGGACAAACAATTAAGCGTGGCCAGCTCTCCGCATCTTACAGCAGTAGGGATGAAATGCACGCACCCTCATTTGAAATGAGAATCGCAGTGCCTCTGTCAAACGGCAGCCTCTCCGGATGCCAAGCTGAGATCATTTACATTTCTGTGCCGGAATTGGTCTTTTGTAGAGATAGACGGTTGTATTTATCACCAGCTAACTTATTAGTATGTGCCACCAGTTACACCAAATTGTAATCTGACTCATACAAGGATACATAGTTTATGACTTGATGGTGAAGCAGGTCAGTTTCAGAAAGGAAGGAAGGAAGGAAGGAAGGAAGGAAGGAGGGAGGGAAGGAGGGGGGAAGGAGGGAAGGAGGGGGGGAGGGAGGGAAGGAGGGGGGGAGGGAGGGAGGGAAGGAAGGAAGGAAGGAAGGAAGGAAGGAAGGAAGGAAGGAAGGAAGGAAGGAAAGAAGGAAGGAAGGAAAAAGAAGGAAAGGAAGGAAAGGAAGAAAATCAGACAGATTATGGAATCAATGTTTCCTTCAGAAAACTTCTTCAGGGGTAAACTGATGTAATAGGAATGTCAGTTCAGACTGTTCTGAAAACAGTTACCTTAAGAATTTTATATTCCCTTGACCTGGCAATCCCACTTTTGAGACTCTATCCCAAGGAAAACATTAGAAATATGATTAAAGCTGCCTGGGCACAGTGGCTCATGCCTATAATCCCAGCACTTTGGAAGACCGAGGTGGGCAGATCGCTTGAGTGCAGGAGTTTGAGACCAGCCAGAGCAACATAGCAAGACCCCATCTCTACACAAAATACTAATTGTTTGCTGGGCATGGTGGTGCGCACCAGTAGTCCCAGCTACCTGGGAGGCCAAGGCAGGAGGATCACTTGAGCCAGGGAGGTCGAGGTTGTGGTGAGCTATGATCGCATCCCTGCCTTCCAACCTGGGTGACAGAGTGAGACCCTGTCTCAAACAAAAAGAAAAAAAGAAAGATATGGCCAAAGCTTTATGGACAAGAATGTTTATTATAGTGTTACTGATATACTAAAAACAGGTGGGAGGGGACAAGGCTAGTGTCCAACATAGAGGAATGGTTAAATGATATTAAAATCATTTATTCAAATTATTATGTAACTGATATTGTTTCCCAAGAATATTTACTAACATGGGAAAGATCATGATATCACCTAAAGTAAGAATTACAGATGCTGTATCACATCACCCTAGTTTTATGAAAGAAAAATGTTCAGCCGGGCGCGGTGGCTCATGCCTGTAATCTCAGCATTTTGGGAGGCCGAGGCGGGCAGATCACAAGGTCAGGAGATCAAGACCATCCCTAGCTAACACGGTGAAACCCCATCTCTACTAAAAATACAAAAAAAAAAAAATTAGCCAGGTGTGGTGGCAGGCACCTGTAGTCCCAGCTACTCAGGAGGCTAAGGAAGGAGAATGGCGCGAACCCAGGAGGTGGTGGAGCTTGCAGTGAGTGGAGATTGCACCACTGCACTCCAGCCTGGGTGACAGAGCGAGACTCGGTCTCGTAAAAAAAATGTTCAAAAATACAAAGACAAGATGAATATATGGACGTATAGCATAATAGATGCAAATACCTGCACATCACACAGGGCTGGTGAACATGAGGACGTTGGATTCTTCCAGGCCTTTTTCTAAGTCTTATCAGGGATTATTTTTGGTTGGTATGAGATTGGCTTTTTTCTTTGTTATGCTTTTCTGTGTTTTGCAGATTTTCTTTATAGAGAATGTTACTTTTTCTTAGACAGGGCATGGTGGCTCATGCCTGTAATCCCAGCACTTTGGGAGGCTGAGGCAGACAGATCACCTGAGGTCAGGAGTTCAAGACCAGCCTGACCAACTTGGTGAAACCCCATCTCTACTAAAAATAGAACAAAAATTATGGCCTGGTGTGGTGGGGGGCACCTGTAGTCCTAGCTACTTGGGAGGTTGAGGCAGGAGAATCATTTGAACCCAGGAGGTGGGTTTTCCTGTTTCTCTTCCTTCTTTCCCAGATAAGAGAAATTTTCTTTCCTCCCAGCTGATTTGCTTTTGTCATCATTATATGGCAAACCAGGCTGCACTCCCCTCCTAAGGCAGGTGGTGGTTGGCTTTGGGCTCCAAGTCCTCAGCGTTCTGTTTCTTTGGTGCCAACCAGGAAAGCCGCCTTCCACTTTTAGAGCAACGTGAAGAAATCATGGCAGCCCACGTAATCTCTCTCATTATTTCTGTCCAAACTGATTCTATCGAGGGTGGAGTGCATTGTCTTTAATTTCTTTGTTTGTGTGTATCTTTTTTTTCTCTCTCTCTCTCACAAGAAGTATATTCTTTTCTTTCCTGTTTGTTCCTGCTCGATTTGGGGAGGCTGCTGTTTCCACTGCCTAATTAATGGAAGGTGTTCTGTGGAGGATTTCGCTGCATACGTGTTCTCTCTTTGTAAATAGTACTACCTGTCGACCCTTTTAAACATAGTTGCATGCTTGACTCTTTATAGGGTAATAACTTGATTAATTTTGCAAGACTTTTTAGAATACCATTGTTCTCTTGAAAAGAAACGGGTTTACTGTTTTAACAAGACTTTAATGCCATTGAGATGCCTCACATTGCCACAGTTGCATAAGAATCACATAATCCCATGAAATAAAATTGAGAGAGCATTTTCTGGTGCCTAGTTGTTCGGGATGGCCTCTGTTCGGTGCTTTTCTTATCCTCGACCCAGTGACCAACTGTGTTTCTTTTCAATTCCATCATTCCAAAATGTCTCTGGAATCTATCGTTTCAGCTTTTGCAGCAAGGTTCATTGTGTTTGTCTTGCCCACTTCAGGTTTCACTAATGAGATTCACATGTAAAGGAGAATTGACAAGTAATCAGATGACTGATTGTGTGATTCTTATTCTTACCAAGGGATGCTGTAGAAGTCTTGGCTTCAGATAAAATTCTCAATGAGGGCCAGGTGCAGGGGCAAACGCCTGTAAGCCCAGCACTTTGGGAGGCTGAGGTGGGAGGGTCACTTGAGCTCAGGAATCTGAGACCAGCCTGGGCAATGTAACAAGACCGCATCTCTACAAAAAAAAAAAAGTAGCTGGATGTGGTGATCCCAGCTACTTGGGAGGCTGAGTTGGGAGAATCTATTGAGCCTGGGAGGTTGAGGCTCCTGTGAGCTGAGATGGCACCACTGCACTCCAGCCTGGGCAACAGAGCAAGACCCCGTCTCAAAAAAAAATAACTCTCAATGAGGCCTTAATATACCTTTTTTAATCGTAAGCTTTAAGAGCCTGGTCATGCAAAGAGAATTCAGTGAGATGGAAGATTGTTTATTTCCTTCTATGCATTGGTCACAACTTTGATTCCACAAAAAGGCAGTATGCTGTCCTAATAGAGCTGAGTGTGTGGAGTCTTAAGACCTTCCTCCCTCTCAGCAAATGTCTATTAGATGCTTCTACTTTGCTAGTGGCAGTGCCCTGTGATTAGAAGGTGAACTTCACTGAGGCCTGATGTCATGGAGAGTGAGTCCCGGGAATGGCTGGATGCGAGGGTCAAGGTTGAGAGACAGGAAAGGGATCAGTCAGCCTTCTGGCTTGGGCTTTGGTGGGTGGTGCCCTCCACGAGATTCCAAAAAGAGCTAGTTTGGGGAGGAATGAAATTGGCATCTGGAGAGTGTGAGATACTAGTGGGGCCTCCAAGCAGACCTGCCCAGGAGACAGGCTGGCCATGAAGAGAGTGGCGTTGACCTGGATGTAGACTCAGGAACCACTCACTGGGACACAAATTCCATCTTTGTGTCCCTTGGCAGTGTGATCATGGGAATACTGCTTAACCTGAAATATTTGGCTTTCTCTATAAAGTAAATGTAGTAAGATCTTCACAGGGTTTGCTGTGAGGATTGAATGAGCTCAGTGCACATGAAAATGCCCTGTACACTGGAAACCAGCTATAAATATTGGTTATTATAGTTAGGATGCTGACATTCAAATATAATTTGCCCAAATCATTTGGGAAGTATTGCATACTTCAGTCCCACATGGAGATTTGCAGGGCATGTGATTATCTGTTTGTTCATTTAGTCACAATATTGATCAGTATAGAACAACTAAAGCAGTATATTTTAAAAATTAATCAGGAGCAGCTGTTCTTTGAAGTGTTACACAACCATTAAAAATTATGTTTGGCCAGGCACGGTGGCTCAAGCCTGTAATCCCAGCACTTTGGGAGGCCAAGGTAGGCAGATCACCTGAGGTCAGGAGTTCAAGACCAGCCTGGCCAACATAGTAAAGCCTTGTCTTTACTAAAAATACAAAAATTAGTCAGGTGTGGTGGCAGGTGCCTGTAGTACCAGCTATTCCAGAGGCTGAGGCAGGAGGATGGCTTGAACCTGGGAGGTGGAGGTTGCAGTGAGCCGAGATCACGCCACTGCACTTCAGTCTGGGCAACAGAGTGAGACTCTGTCTCAAAAAGAAATTGTATTTGCAGAGTTTGTATTGCATGGGTCAGGTTTAAGCAAAAAGAAAAATCAACTTAGGAAGTATATATGAAGTATTATTATAACTACAAACGAAACAGGCAGAAAAAACCCTGCAAGGAACCATGCCAAAATATTAAGTCCCCTTTAGGGAATAGGACTTGGAATGATTTTTCTTTATAGTCTTCTGTGCTTTAAACATACTCTGCCATGACATATTCCTTCTGTGATCAGAAAAATATAAACGAATGGTAAAAGCAGAACACCCCTTCCCACCAGATACAAGTGGGAACTAGATGTCTGAATAAATGAAAAGACAAATATATCAATTTCATCTTTTTAATATTTCCCCGTAATTCATCTTGCCTTATTTACCCTTTTCTCTCTGGCCATGGAATCACAGAGCTAACTGCACAGACACAGTGTGAATGAAACCAAGTTGTCCCTACGTGGAATCTCAAGTTGTTCTACCCTTTTGGGATCTTCCATTTAAGTTTTTGGGTAATGAAAATTTGATCTTGATTTCAACTAAACCTGTTGTGTATAAATCTAACGTTTCTATTTAGTGAAGGTTTTTAGCAGTTTATAGAGGCTGGAGATAACGAACTATTATTTGTCTTCTGTCTTTCACGTGTCTGCCATGGGTTCTGGTTTGTAGGCAGATATAAATGCTGATACATGTGCCCCTGTCATGTCTGAGAGGATGAGAGAAGTGAGCTGAGGACTCTTTCCTGGGAGAAGTTATTTTTCTCCTATGCTTTTAGAATTCTCGACTCCTTCTGTTCATACTGAGCAATAGCCATCATACCATATTTCATCAACCTCAGATTTCTCTTTTCTTTCTTTTTTTGAGACAGGGTCTTGCTCTTACACACAGGCTAGAGTGCAGTGGTGGTGATCATAGCTCACTGCAGCTTAAACTCCTGGGCTCAAGCCATCCTCCCTGACCTCAGCCTCCTGAGTAGCTGGGACTGAAGGTATGTATCACTGCACCAGGCCAATTTTTGTATTTTTTGTAGAGACAGAGTCTAAACATATTGCCTAGGCTGGACCCAAACTCCCGACCTCAAGTTATCCTCCTGCCTCGGCCTCGCAAAGTGCTGGGATTCCAGGCGTGAACCACCACACCCACCCAATCTCAGCTTTCTGGTTTGATCCAAGGGATTTACTTTCAAGTTGTAGATATAGTTTGTGCTTGTCTGTTTTTGGTGTCTCCTGGTTCCCCCTGCCAATGCCACCTCTGGTGCCACTTGTCGCTTTTCTCTAAAACCAACCCCTTCTCTCACCTGGCAGAAAAATTCCCTGCCTAGCCTTTACCCCCAGCACTGGTTTCAGTGCCAGAAAACATGCTGTCCTCCCTGTATTTGGCTTACCTGTCCTCCCCCTCACTGATATGTTCTGCTCATTGGGTGGGGGAGGGATCACATGGGTTAGGTGCTCATCTGCCCACTCCTGTATTCTATGCACGGACATAGCGGCCCAATGTTGGATTCCAGCATGTGAAGTTAATGAAGCAGACGTGACTTCCATCCCCGGGCTGCACTCGGCAGTTCATCCTGGATCCGGGGCTCTGCCTCATCCACTCTCACCGCTCCTCCTCTGCAGATAGGTGACTGCTGCTGATTAGTAGGGCAGGAAGCAGAGGCTGGAGGGCATTTCATAGGGCGGAGAGAGGGCAGAGCTGAGTCCTGGCCTGATCCGGTCACTCAACAACCCATTTCCTCATCTAAAAATGGAATAATAATCAATTACTTAGTATCTGTCAACACAAGCCTATGTTTGTGTGTGTGTATACATATATGTGTGTGTGTATATATATATGTATGTGTATTATATATATATACGTGTGTGTATAACTCTAGAGGCAGAGGTTGCCATGAGCCAAGATCATGCCACTGCACTCCAACCTGGGCAACAAGAGCAAGACTCTGTTTCCAAAAAAAAGAAAAGAAAAGAAAAGAAAAGAATGGCTACTGCATAGACAGCGCAGCCCCGAGGGCTGCTGGTTGCCCATTTATATGGTTATTTCTTGATGATATGCTAAGCAAGAGGTGGATTATTCATGCCTCCCCTTTCTAGACTATATAGGGTAGCTTCCTGACGTTGCCATGTCACTCTCATCACCATCTTGGTTTAGGTGGGTTTTTGAGTTTCATTCTTTTTGCCCACGTTGGAATTCAATGGTGCGATCTCAGCTCACTGTAACCTCTGCCTCCTGGGTTAGAGCAATTCTCCTGCCTCAGCCTCCCAAGTAGCTGGGATTACATGTGTGCGCCACCATGCCTGGCTAATTTTGTGTTTTTAGTAGAGATGAGGTTTCTCCATGTTGGTCAGGCTGGTCTTGAACTCCTGACCTCTGGTGATATGCCTGCCTCAGCCTCCCAAAGTGCTGGGATTACAGGCATGAGCCACACACCAGGCCCTTGGCCGGCTTCTTTACTGCAACCTATTTTATCAGCGAGGTCTTTATGACCTGTATCTTGTCCTCACCTCCTATCTCATCCTATGACTTAGAATGCCTAACCTCCTGGGAATACAGCCCAGTAGGTCTCAGCCTTATTTTTTTTCTTTTTTCTTCTCTTTTTTTTTTTTTTTATGTGTGTGACAGTCTTGCTCTGTCACCCAGGCTAGAGTGCAGTGGTGCAATCTTGGCTAACTGCAAGCTCCGCCTCCCAGGTTCACGCCATTCTCCTGCATCAGCCTTCTGAGTAGCTGGGACTACAGGTGCCTGGCCACCATGCCCGGCTAATTTTTTGTATATTTTTTTTAGTAGAGATGGGGTTTCACTGTGTTGGCCAGGATGGTCTCGATCTCCTGACCTCGTGATCCACCCACCTCAGCCTCCCAAATTGCTGGGATTACAGGTGTGAGCCACCAGGCCCAGCCGGTCTCAGCTTCATTTTATGTAGCCCCTATCCAAGATGGAGTTGCTCTGGTTCACACATCTCTGACAAATCTGAATCTCATGTCCTTCATGTTCTGCTGATCCAAGCCCTCGCCTCTATTGCTGTGAGCAGGGAAGGGGTAAGCCAGGTGAACAGCACCCAGGAGTAAGAGGAGCTCTGCTGAAACCAGGGCTAAGCCTCCATCTTGGTGGGGAAGGGCACTGTCTGAGCCAGCTTGGATGAAAAGTGGAAGGTGGGGGCCACCCCCCTGGGGACAGGCCTCTGGAGGGTCACTTCCAGGCTTGTTAAAAAAAAAAAAAAAAAGGCCAGGCACGGTGGCTCACACCTGTAATCCTAGCACTTTGGGAGGCCAAGGCAAGACAATTTCCTGAGCAATCCTCCTGGCTTGAGGCCAGGAAGTCAAGACCAGCCTGGGCAACATAGTGAGACCCCATCTCTAAAAAAAAAAATTGTTTTAATTAGTCGGGAGTGGTGGTGTGCTCCTGTAGTCCCAGCTACTCTGCAGGCTGGAGTGGGAGGATCGCTTGAGGCCAGGAGTTCAAGACTGCAGTGCGCTGTGATCATACCACTGCACTCCAGCCTGGGCGACAGGATGAGACTCTGTCTCAAAAAAATAAATAAATAAAATAAAAAATAAAAAAAGAAACTGCACAGCACCTATGACCTCAGCAAATTCTCCCAGCAGCCCTGGAATGTCATGACTCTCAGCTTCAAGAATAGGCTCACAGAGGGACACAGCAGGCCCCAGGTCACAAAGCAGCTCAGGACAGTGCAGAATGAGCCCTTGTCTGGAGCTTGAAAGTTCATGCTCTTGCCTCGAGTCCAGTTACCTCTAGAAAAAAAGAAGTGCTCTGAGCAAAGCCTGTAGGGAGCCAACGTCTGGTCCCTGCTGAGCGAAAAGGAGAGTTCTGTAAGATGGATAGGGAGTATGGGAAGTCCCCACCCTCTGCCACCAGGCTTGATTGATGAGCACAGTCCTGCTCCAGAGATGAGCAGCGGGGCCCCCTGCAGGCTGCAGAGTGGAGGCGAGGAGAGGCTATGAATATTTCAGCGACAGAGGCCGGGCTGGAGGAAAGGAGGAGAAGGGTGGCAGGGAGGTACTCAGCCAGCGGGAGGGAGCTCAGGGACTAGGACACCCAGGTGAGGAAAGACTCACATCATTGAGCCAGGGCTTGGGGAGGGGGGAGCTAGGCCAGGAGGAAGAGGCTCTTTGAGAAATTAGAGTTCGCGGCGGGCTATGGCTCATGCCTATAATCCCAGCACTTTGGGAGGCCGAGGCTGACAGATCACCTGAGGTTGGGAGTTCCATACCAGCCTGACCAACATGGAGAAACCCCATCTCTACTAAAAATACAAAAATTAGTGGGTGCCTGTAATCCCAGCTACTTGGGAGGCTGAGGCAGGAGAATCACTTGAATCCAGAAGGCGGACGTTACAGTGAGGTGAGTTTGCAGCAGGTTGCAGGAGGCAGAGGTTGCAGTGAGGCGAGATCAGGCCCCTGCACTCCAGCCAGGACAACAGAGTGAGACTCTGGAAAAAAAAGAAAAGAAAGAAAAGAAAAGAAAAGAGAAATCAGGGTTCAGTGAGATAAAGGAGGGGTGGGGATGGGGTTCCCAGAATAGGACAGTAGGGTTAGGGGCACAGGGATCAAATGGGGAGTTCACTGAGGGGGAGGGCTTCAGTGAAAGGGGCTGGGATATGGAGGGGATTCAGTGAGGAAGAGGAGCCTCATATAAGGGGTAGGCACACACTCACCCCCCACCCACGACTGCAGGGTGGCTCATGCCTGGAATCCCAGCACTTTGAGAGAGCAAAGGGGAGGATCGCTTGAGGCCAGGAGTTCGAAACCAGCCTGGGCAACATAGTGAGACCCTGTCTCTGCAAAATTGTTCAAATTAGCCAGGTTGGGGGTCCATGCCTGTAGTCCCAGCTACTCAAGAGGCTGAGGAGGGAGGATCGCTTGGGCCCAGGAGTTCAAGGCTGCAGTGAGCTATGATCCCACCACTGCAACCCAGCCTGAGCAACACAGCAAGACTGTATCTCCAAAATTAAAAAAAAGAGGAGGGGGCTTACTGAGATGGTGAGAACTTAGAAGCAGTGCAGGCTAAATAAGGGGCTGGGTTATCCTTTTTCTCTTTTACAAAAGATTGTACCGTGAGGTTGGGGACCTGTAGGGGATGTGCCCTGTTGGGTTCCCCAAATCTCTGCCTGGCCCTGTAAGGGCAGGGGCTGCAGGTCCCCCCCTCAGCCCGCCCCCTCCCCGCCCCGCTCCTCCAGCCAGGTAGCAGCCCGAACACTTGGGAGGCTAGGTCACACCCCCCACGCCGGGAAAAGGGGTGGAGAAAAGTCGTCCTGAGACGGGTGGTGAGCGTCCCTGTCGCCGGCAGTGTGGTGGAGAGGTGGAGACCCCGCTGCTGACCGAGGATGCTGATGTGGGCCTGGAGTAAGCGCCCTTTGATGATGACGACGGCCTGGTGGACTGTGACTCCCGGCTGCCTGCTACCATGGCCACTGCAGGTACAGGTCAGTGGCTGCTGCGGCGGGGATGGGGGGCGTGTGGGGCTGCACTCCCTCACCGCCTCCACTCCCGCACCTTCTCCCCAAGGACCAAGCACTGGTCTAGCAGCTCGGCATCGCCCCCTCCCAAGAAAAAGAAGGAAAAGAAAGGCGGCCACCGGAGAAGCCGGTGAGACCCGCACCTGGCCGGAGCTGGAAGGGAGGAGTAGGTGGGGTCTCTCCCCGGGTGCCCATCCCAGGCCCACAAGAGACCAGCAACCATGCCGCATTTGTGAGCCCCGCCACTCTCTAAGCCCCTCCCTCGCCCTCACCGTGCCGTTCAGGTAAATGCCCTCCAGGTAACTGAACCCATCCCAGGCTTCAAGCTCCTCCCTTCACTAGGCCCCACCCCTCATTGAGTCCCTTCCTTTCTCTGGGATCTGCCCCTCGCTGAGCCCCTCCCCTTCTCTAACACCTGCTTCTCACTGAATCCCCCAGAGCCAGACTCACTGACCGGGCCCATGTGTTACCAGCACGTGCTCCTAAGGAAGGAGACCACTACTACTCCTGCTGCCCTCCTCCCCCTACCTTGCCTAGTTCACAAGACAGGAGTAAAGGGAATGAAACAAAAGTAAGATAAATAGCCGGACAACCTTGGCACCACCACCCGGCCCTAGGAGTTAAACAAAGTAATAATAATAACATCAGCCCCTGGCCTAAACTACTTGTGTTATCTGTAGATTCCAGACACTGTATGAAGAAAGCATTGTAAAACTTTGTTAACTGATGCATGTAGCCCCCAGTCACGTATCCCACGCTTGCTCGATTTATCACGACCCTTTCATGTGGACCCCTTAAAGTTGTAAGCCTTTAAAAAGGCCAAGTATTTCTTTCTCGGGGAGCTCCGCTCTTAAGATGCGAGTCTGCGGACGCTCCCAGCCAAATAAAAAACCTCTTCCTTCTTTAATCCGGTGTCTGAGGAGTTTTGTCTGCAGCTCGTCCTGCTACAGTCCCAGTCCGCCTCTGCCCTCCCCCAGGGGTCTTGTGCCCACCAACAGCAGTGGGAATGGCCCTGGGGAGGAGGGGCCTCATCTGCCATCCCTGAATCTCTCTGTCCACCCTCCTCTGTCCTGCATGAGACCCTAGCAAGTGTCTGGGGCCCCAGCTAACCCCATCCATCCGTCTGTCCTTTCTTCCTGGCATCTGCCCTCAGGAAAAAGAGGAGACTGGAGTCCGATGGCAGGTCAGTTGGGACACAGCAGGCTGGGCCCAGCATGGGGGATGTCTGTGGGTGGGAGAGATCCCCCAGAGGCCACAGGCCTGGACCCTCAGGGCCTGCACCTGGACACTGCCAAGAGGCAAGCTTTGCCCCTACAGAAGACATGAATCCCACCGTTGGAGCCTCTGACCTCTGGGTTTGAAACTGTCTTTGCCTACAATGCCAGGGGGGCTGGAAGGGTGATTTGGAGACAACATAGGCAGTGCCATCAACTACTCTGAGGGATTTTGGCGACTGTTGGGGCCTCAGGTCACTCTGTACAAGGGACCTTGGGCTTCATGGCCTGGAATTCCCTTTCCAGCTTCAATGTCCCAAGCACCCAGGCCTCTCTAGCCATTTCCAGCCAGCCACCCCCTACCCCATCTCACTAGAGTCCACCTCCCTGTGTCCACAGCTGTGGGAGCTCCTCTCCCCTCTGCAAGAAGAGTGTGAAGAAGCATCACTGAGACAGGTACCCTTGTTGTCCCCACCCTGGGACCTCATCTTCCTCCCGTGGGGCCCAGGGTCAGGGCTGTGGCCCTCCATAGGTCTCCCCTGGGCCACCCCAGACAAGCTCAAGAGAACTCCTTTATCGCGCTACAGGTCTGATTCTGGGTCCTGGAGGAAAAGACAGCACAGGTGAGCAGCGATTTGCAGAGGACATGGTCAGTGGTCCCTTCAGGGACCAAAGCCCAAAGGATGCAATGATGAGAGGGGGTTCTGAGGGTCCCATTGGGCTCCATCCTTCAGCTCCAGGGTTCCTTCCCAGAGGTTTTGCATAAGTCACTTTGAACTTTAGTGTAAGATCTATAAAAAATATTAAAAATAAAATAGCTCCAATAATTTGTTAATGGACACACAAAATAAAAAGTTGTAAGGTGTGATATATATATAGTATAAAATGTGTGAAAGGGAGAAAATTTGTAAAGTTTCTCTGTGCATAGAAGTTAAATTGTCATCATCTTAAACTAGGTTGTTAAGATACAAGATGTTTTATATAAGTCTCATGATAACCACCAGGGGGAAAAAAAAAACTGTAGTAGATACACAGAAGAAAAAGAGAAAGTAATTAAAGCATATAAAAACAACAAAAATGAAAAAAATTTAAGCTTGGGTGGTGGCTCATGCCTATAATCCCAGCACTTTAGGAGGCCAAGGTGGGAGAATCATGTGGGAGCCACAACTAAGGGCCGTGTTGGGTGTCTGGCATAGAATCCCTGTACATCAGGTGCCTAATAAGAGCTGAGGCAGGTGAGGCTCCTGGGCAGATGCGTGGGTGACCAATAGACCTGCTTGCACCTCAGTGAGCACCTCCAACAACAGATGGGCCAGGCCTCCACTTTTCTTTCTATCGGTCCCATCTCATTTGACGTGCCCAGTCACTGTGCAGTTGGCACTGTTCATGTCCCATATCCACTGTCTGCATATGGACAGGGAAGGCTGGTGGGTGAAGAAACTCATCCAGGTCACACAGTTGGTGAAACATGGAGCTGGGATAAGACCCACATCACTGGACTTGAGTCAGGGAATGGCTGGAGTGAGACAGCTTGTGCCAGAGGCATGGCCTGACCCCGCCCTGCCCTGAAGAGCAGAGCTGCTCACCCCTTCCATCAGAGTCAACTGCTCTGCCAGCAGCTGGGGATTGCAATGCCTCAAAAGAGTGCGCAGCTGGAACCAAAATGCCCAGGCAAGGGCAGTGTGGCTATGCCATGGGCCTGTTACTGGGGAGCATAGGCCCCCATTCAGTGGGTGCAGTGGAGGCTGGCAGCTGTGAAGCATTGTGACTTACCACCTCCCTTCCTCAAAACAGGGTGGAATCCACTATTGAGGTACATGAAAGTGTCTGGTCTCCACACTTCCTCCTTGGCCTCATGGCAGCAATAGCAGTGGCAGTAGTGACTGTGGCAGGAGCCCCAGGGTGGACCATTGGCCTTTGGGGCCAGGCTCTCAGAAGAATGCTGGACCACAGCCAAAATGCTCAGGTAGGGGCAGGTCAGCTGCACTGTGAACTCGACACTAGGGAAGGCAGGCCTTGTCTAGCAGGACCCAGTCATCTCACAGATCTCTAAGGCTCTGTTTATTTTTCTTCAATCATTCATCTGAAACATTGTCTTCAGACTGGTTAATTTCTAGGGCTCTGTCTTCAAGTTTATTTCTTCTGTTTCTAATCAGCTGATCCTCTCAACAGTACTTTTTTTATTATCATCTTTCTATTTGGTTCTTTAATAATTTCCATTTCTCTGCTGAGATCCCACATTTGCCCATCATTATGAAAATATTTTTCTTTACCTCCAGTACCATATTTATAATAGTTGCTTTCCAATTCTTGTCATCTTATTATAACACCTTGGACGTCTTGGAGCTAGCTTCTAATGCCTGTTTTAGTTTTAATCTTGTATATGAATTACATTATCCTGGTTTTTTCACACATCTCGTGAATTTTAAAATTATAAGCTAGAAACTATAAATGACAGATAGACACTCTAGATTCTGTTTTTTGAGTATTGTTATTTTTCTAGAAGAAACTTAATTTGACTGAACTCATCTCCAATCCCTAACTCCCCTGCAGTGGACGAAGCTGAAATTCTCATTCACTTCTTACCCATACATGTATTATACCATATGTATTACACATAAATATATTTCTACATAATTACACATCATATTTTATCAAAATATATTATTTTTCCAGTGAGAGTCTTGTTAAACAAGCTACTTCACTCTTACCTGAAGCCAGAAATTCAATTTTGTTTGCTTTTTGATTTTTTTAATGTATGGAATTAGATACTATGCATGCTTTTTAATTTGGTTTCTTTTATGCAACATTGTGATATTCATTCATCCCATTGTCTGTGTGTATAGTTTTTTCTTCAGCAGGGAAACGTTTGCTAAACTGATATGAAACGGTAAAGATGGTTTGAAGTTAGAGTTATTCTTTAACATCTGTTTCGTTGACAAGGACTGAGAGAAGGCAATCCACTTGTGCAAGAGTTGCCTAAGAAAATCAGCACACTCATTCTAAACTTCAGAACCCAGCTGTGGCTACTCTGCTGTTTTCAGGAATTAAGTACATTTATTTTTCTCCCAGTGGTTCTCCTTTCTAACAATCGCAGGACCAGGGCCATCCTGCTTCAACAGGTGACATGATAATTATGGGCGTGAGGGAGATAAACTGACAGCATCCCTTCGTTATAATCATGGCTCAGGGACCACAATTCACACAGAGACTCACTCCAAGACTCAGCCAGGTGAGTGTCTGTTTCTCAGCTTCATTAACAGTGAGTGATCAAGACTCAGGTGGGACAATGTCTGTAACTCTCTCATGGTTTGTTCTTATATCTCACGGAATTATAACTAGTCAGCAGGTGTTTCTAGATGAAATATTAATATTATGAATATATAAATATATAGATTTGTGGAAGAAAATTTGACATTCTGTAATTATATTTGAATTTGAATTTTGACTATTTTCCATTTTAATAAAGTAGTACAAATTATTTTATGCATTTATGCAAATCTTTACATTTTAAGACACCACAAATCTGCACTGATTCAGAGTGATGTAATTATACTACTTTGGATTTATTTAAGTTTGGAGATGCTGTAGCACATTTCTAATACTTAAGGACGGTTTGAATTATCATGTGATGAAACAAGCTTTTTTTTTTCATATTTCCAGAAATCTCTTTTATTTCTTTAGATATATAAAACATTGTTACTTTATGTTCTCTCAGATAATTCCAGTATCTGTCTCTACAGAGTTGACTTGTTGTTTCTGCTGGGTCCCCTAGTGTATTGTTTCCTTGTGGTGTTTATGAATTTTAAAACTGGAGATCACATTTTCTTTCTTTCTTTTTTCTTTCTTTTTCTTTTCTTTCTTTCTTTCTTTTTTCTTCTTCTTCTTCTTTTTTTTTTTTTTTTTTTATAGAGATGGGGTCGCTCACTACATTGCCCAGGCTGGTCTCGAACTCCTGGCCTCAAATGCTGGGATTCCAGACCTGAGCCACCGCGGCCGGCTGAGATATTCATTTTCCTTGGAACTTGATCAACACAAAATTCTGAGGCCTGGTGTGGTTGTTTCCTCTGGGGCACATTCTCAACCAGGGACACTTCTGCCTCCAGGGACACATTTTGACATCCTGAGACAGTTCTAGGTGTCACAACTGTGTGTGCACGCACGTGTATGTACCTGCACATGCTAGTGGCACCTCGTGGATAGAGGCCAGGGATGCTGCTCACAGTCTGCAAGTAGACTGACCCACCCAGCGTCACTAGGGCGGGCTCCAGGCAGGGTCCGCATGTATCTCTGCCAGCCACCTAGACCGTGCCAGTCGGTGCCACTTTAAATTCTCCCCTCCTGGTCTCCAGGGCCACACACTAGCGTGACTGTAAGCTGTAAACTTGGAGGACCTATTTTTTTTCACCTTGCATGGAACACCAAAGCTGAGAGGCAGTTTTTCCAGAGGTGCCAGCCTGTCTCACATTTCCTCTTTAGCTGTGGGGTCCAGCTCTATGTGAGCGGTTTCTTGATGAAGTTACCCCAGGACAGACACTGTTCTGTCTTCTGCTTCCAGTCCTGTAAAGAGGCCAGGATCCCCCAGGGCATGGCAGGCACCCTCAAAGGCAGACGTGGGGAGGCCCTGCTGGGCAGACCCCAGCCTGCTGATGGGGGGCCGGCTGCCGCTGGCCCACCCACTGCACAACAGTCCACCCGGTGCTGGGGCTGTGGGGCACAGGCCTTCAGGACCTGCTCCCTTTCCCGCCCAGGAGGTCCAGGCCTGGCATCCTTATGTCTCTGGAAAGCCCACTCCCATCCTCAGGGTAGGAGGGCAGCTGCATGCTGGGCTGGCTTGGGCGTGTCCTGGGACACCCCTGCAGCCGGGGTAAAGCAGTGAATGTGGCTCTGTGGGGTTCCTGTGGGCAGGTTAGCGTGGAGCTGGGTTCCGGAAGGGAGTTGCTGCGCTGCCTGCCAGGACCCCTCCTCTGAGACAGGGGTGCCTTGTGGGACAGTGCACCAAAGTGTCCTGGGCATGAGGGGATCCTGCGCCTCACACACACTGACCCTGCATCGGGGGCCCTGCGTCCCACACACACTGACCCTGCATCGGGGACCCTGTGTCCCCCCCACACACACTGACCCTGCATCGGCGGCCCTGGGCTGCAGAAACTGTCCGTGATGTTGCCGTGCCCCTGGCTCTGGTGGCACTGGGACCCTCCAGGCTGGGCTGAGCATGGGCCCCCCACCAGTGCATACCCCAACACCAGCGGGAGTGGGCCTGGGCAAGGGGACAGGGAGTGACACGCAAGGTGACCTGCCCCAGCCTCCTCCTGTACCCTGGGGGTTCTCCTTTCCCTTGGCTGAGGGAAGTGGCCTCTCCTGGATGAAACCTGGGTTCAGGCTGGGCGTGGGAGGAAAGGGGGATGAGCAGGACCCCAGACCTTGGGAATCCTGAGTTTGGGGTGACAGACTCTCCCTACGACGTGCCTGGAAACTGTCTGGGGGCCCAGGCTGATCCCCCTCCTGGGGACAGGGGCCTCTGGGGAGCCAGGCTCACAGGTTGTTCTGTGGGACTCAATGTGGGGCAGCGTCCTGGCCAGGATGAGGAAGACCATCACCGCGGGGTCTTCGGTAGGCACACGCAGGCCAAGCTCTAGTCCACCTGGCTCCCCGATCCGCTGCAGCCAGAGTCTCTCAGTCTCGGTCGGCACCTGAAGTCCGACCGCCATCCCTGGGGCTCCCCTGCCAGGCAGGCAACCCCCGCTTACAGGCCTTCCCCATCCCCTCCATTTGCTCCCATCCGAGCGACAGGCACCTCCTGGTGCCCTGGTTGAGGTGGGGGTAAGTTGCCCTCGGAACTCCCAGGTCTGGAGCGCGGTCTCAGCGCTGCAACCGTGCCGCCTAGCGCCCTCTGCTGGCCATTGTCACCATTGTCAGAAGTGCAGCCTGGCGTGAGCAGAGCCTTTCACTGGAGATGAGACCCAGGGCAGCACCACTGGAAACCGGGGCGAGCAGAGATCTGGTAACTGGTGGAGGGGTCCACTGTCCACTGACAGCGGCAGTAGTAGCTGCGGACTATGCGGACTCAAGAAAGCCTCAGTCCATGTTAGCACCGGAAGCCAAAACCGAGTCAAGGACTCGGTGTAGGGGCCAGCCGGGGACAGGCCTGGGGAACCTGGATGGCAAGGGGTGCAGGAAGACGCCCATTCCGGGCCTGCCTGGGCCTGCCGGGGGTCTCCAGCCAGAGAGGTTGGGTGCGACAGAGCGCCTGCCCCAAAGGGCAGAGTGCCAGGCTGGCCCTGTGGGCCTGCTCAGCCCACACTGGCAAGATGAAGGTGGGGTCCAGAGGCTCCCCGCCTTGCCTGTTCAGGGTGCTGGCCTCAAACAGCTGCTTAATGAGTGCCGACTTCTGCTCCAGCTGCGTAATGTACCCACTCTTCTCGGTCACCTCCTGGGTGAGGAGTCAGTTCTTCTCCTTCAGCATAAGAACGGTCTGCTGCTCACAGCCCGGGGACGAGTTGTACGTCAGGGTAGAGCAGGCGGCCCGGAGGAGGACGTGGGTAGGGCCTGGCTGGCACAGGCTGCAGCCAGCAGCTCTCCCAGGCACCCGGCCACCTCCTGTACCTTGGACAGTAGCCGCCTCAGTGAGCGGGGGCTCCCCATGGCCCCAAAGTCGGCGCTGGCTCTGCTCTGGCCCAGGCGGCACCGGTGCTCCTGCACTCGTTGGAGCTGCTGCTGGTACCAATCGCGGCCCCGCGCCATCATCTGCAAACCCTGCAGCACCTCCTTCTCCTGCTCCAGCTCCTTCATCTACTTCAGCAGGCCGCAGAGCATGCCGCTGGTGATGGTGTGCCTCCGACGTTCCCCTCGGGCACTGGGGATCCGCGGGGCATCCCCTGAGTCTGCCTCCAGGGTCCTGCAGGCCCCTGCACCTGCGTCAGCGCTCCGGCTCCGTTCCAGCGCCGCGCTCTGGGACCGCTCTGGTTCCGCGGGGCAGGACGCCGCCTCCGCGGGGGCACACAACTGCTCCAGGCTGCGGGCCGCGCCACTGGGACCGGCCAGAGAAGCTCGCACGCCCAGGGGCAGGGGCTTCCTCTCCAGGACCGTCCGCGGCTCGTCGGCCGGCGTGAACATCAGGCGCTGCGCCGGCTGCGGCGGCTGGTCCCCGGGCCTGGCCGGGCCGGGCCGGGCCGGGGCGTGCCTGGGGTCCCCGGGACCGCCGTCGGCGCTCAGCAGCGCGGTGCGCAGGCCGGTCACTAAGCGCTGTAAGGTCAGGTAGCCGGGCCACCTCGCGCAGGCCCTCCAGGACCCCGCGGGGCAGCTCTCGCGCGTCGGCGCCCTGCCAGCGGGACTGGATATCGCCCAGGTGCCCGCAGCCGCTCCGCGGGTAGTCCAGGATGTCGAACAGCGTGCGCAGGCTCTGCAGGAAGGCGCGCAGCAGCCCCTCTGTGCTGCGCGCGGGCTGCAGCGGGAGGCATGCAGCTCCGTGGGCCATCGCGGCCCCGACCATGGGCGCCCGGGCTCGGTCCACGCGTCCACCTGCCAGCGTCCCCGCGCGGCCCCACGGCGGGGCAGGCCAGGAGCACTACCAAGGTTTTTAATACACTTCACATTAATAAGATTTTAGTAGATGACCATAATAAAATTGTTTAATCCTGTTATAGTAATTGTTAATAGGGAAATTTTTTTTTACTACCACAAACTATCTGAAAATAACACCTTCTGCTGTGTATGTGCTATATAATTTTTATAGTATACATGATACATCATGCATGTTCAGCATGATGTCAGACTGATGTGATATGACAGCCACTCAATGCATTATTATTTTTTTCCAAAATACGTCAGGCTATTGCTTTTTCCATTAGCACAAAATCTACTTCAGTTCAGTTCTACAAACACCCATGATTTATTTTTATATACATGTCACAGTTCTGGGTGGTGAAAACTAAATGAAGGAATGCAAAAAGTGGAAACAAAAAGCTTACTAAAAAAGTGTGCCCTTGGTACTATAGGAGCACAGATAACGTGCGCCCTCTACAGGTGTGACTATGCAGGTGTGGGTGTTCGATCAACTATATTAATAATTTGGTTTATCATATAATGATCAGGCTGTAGGTTTAAGAATTTATATGTGATAATCAACATTAATCAAAATAAATGGATGGATTTTAAATGATAATGATGGTGATAATTTTGAATCTGAAGTAAGTAACATTGATGATGGAAGTTTTATTGGTTG
The DNA here is from genome assembly GCF_024542745.1 of Macaca thibetana thibetana. Lineage (NCBI taxonomy): Eukaryota > Metazoa > Chordata > Mammalia > Primates > Cercopithecidae > Macaca > Macaca thibetana. The sequence goes on along the minus strand of NC_065580.1, from coordinate 183,168,216 downwards.
ATTTTTTTCAGGTACATAAAATATTTCCTCTTTGTCATTAAAATGAACACAGTTTCCACTTTTGTTATCATTCAAAAGTGCCTTCTTTGCCCAAGTTGTTACTGGAGTCTCAGCCAACATCCTCCTCCTTTTCTCTGGGTACCATGAAGCTCCTTCTGGATCCTAAGCCCCCTGACCTGACCACCAGTCACTTGGCCATTGTCCACATCATGATGTTGTTCACCATTGTGTTCGTGGTGTCTCCAGAGCTTTTTGAATCCCTTCATTTTCAAAATGACTTCAAGTGTAAGATGCTTTCCTACCTGAGCAGGGTGATGCGGGGCCTCTCTGTCTGCACCGCCTGCCTCCTGAGCCTGCTCCAGGCCGTCACCATCAGCCCCAGCACCTCCTGGTTGGTGAGGTTTAAACATAAACTCACAAATCCCATTTCACATGTTCTTGTCTTCTTGTGGTCCTTCAGTTTGTCCTGCAGTAATTACATGATCTTCTACACTGTGGTTTCTTCCAATACGACTCACACCAGTTTTCTGATGCTCAATAAATACTGCCTCATTTCCCCAAGGAAGTCCATTATCAGGAACCTTATTTTTCTTACCCTGTCATTATTCAGAGATGTCTCCTTTGTGGGAATTATTCTTCTCTCAACTGCGTACATGGTGACTCTCTTGTGCAGGGATCAGAGGTGATCCCCGCACCTTAACAGCGCCAGATTCTCCCCAAGAGTCTCTCCAGAAAAAAAGGGCTGCCAAGACCATCTTGCTGTTGGTGAGTTTCTTTGTGGTCATGTACTGGATGGATATGAGCTTCTCATCCTACTCGATCCTGATATCAACATATGATACAGTTGTCCTGGGTGTCCAGAGGCTTGTGACCAGTGCCTATGCCACTGTAAGCACTTTGTTGCTAATAAGGTTTGAAAAAAGAATAATGGATATTCTGCAAATGATGAGACACAAGTATTGTATTTTTTATGAAAATAATTATCTGAAAAGGAGATTCTAAAATCAGTTAAATTATTCAAGTATCAGAGGATTTGATAATTTATTTCACTACATTGTAGAGAGTTTCTGTAACACTGTTATTTTATGTAAATCATTTGGAAACTGATGCTGCCAAAGACTTGGTGGATCTCTTAGTTCGTTGTCCACCATGATTTCATAGCCCAATATGTTTGCACTTTCTTGCATTTCATTTTGATTCCTTGAACTTCATTTTAATTTTTTTTTCTTTTTGAAGTGTATTCTTAATGAGCTCATATTGGTAATAAGATTTCTCATTTTTTTACTTTTGGAAATCGTTTAGCGTATCCTTACTTATTCAAAATATGTTAGTGAAGTATCTAACTATTGGTTGAACAGTGACTTCTCTCAGCACTCTTACCTATTTCTCTGTTTTTTGGCTGAACACAGGCTGTGGAGAGTTTGCTCTCACCTTCATTGGTTCTCTCTTCTTTTCTCTGTCATGGCTTTAAAGATATTTTTCTTTTTTGTGATGTTATGCAGTTTAACTTTTATTTCTGTTGAGTATTTTTTTTGTTGGTGGTGGTCACTTTTAATCACAATACACTTCTGCATTCAAGGGTTTCCATCTGATAGTTTCAGAAATTTATAAATATTTGTTATTAGTATGCTTTGTTATTTGTATGCTAGTGAAATGTGTTTGATTTCATCTCATTTTATTCTTTGAATATGTATCATCATATTTGTATTGTGATCATTTTGTTTCTCTGTAGTTGTTTTATTTCTTCATTTCAGTATTCTAGTTCACTAATCCCGTTGTTATTAACTTGGTCTAATTTAATAATTAAACCATACATTGTATATTAAATTTATTTAAGTTTCAGTTGTTCAATTTCTATCTGAGTCTTTGCGAAACATGCGTGTTTGGTGTGTGTGTGTGTGCGCGCATGTGTGTTTGAGAAAGAATCTCTCTGTCACCCAGGCTTGAGTTCCGTGGTGGTCATAGCTCACTGCAACCTCAAATTCCTGGTCTCAAGAGACCCTCTCACCTCCACCTGCCCAGTAGCTGACACTACAGGCACACACCACCGTACCTGGCTTATCTTTTTATATCTATTTGTTGTAGAGACAGCTTTTGCTTTGTTGCCTACGCTGGTCTCAAGTGATCCTCCTGCCTTGGCGCCCGCAAAGTGCTGGGAGTACAGGCATGAGCCACTGCTCCCAGTGCCCGCTTTAAAACTTCATGTGCTTTCAAAATTATTTTGATATTCTCTTTCCCTGTTTGTGTTACTTAATTATTTTAAATATGTTTCCAATCTGTGAAGTTTATGTGATATATAATTTCTCCTTTCCCTTTTTTGGGTGGCTTATTTTGTGTGCTTCATAATTTACAACTTTGTTCTTATGTTATAGAGATCTCACATTTGGAATGGCCCCATTTAGTAATTTTCTCTGTTTATTCCAAGGGGCAGAGTGGACAATGCTCACAGGCTTGAAGTCTGTGTAATCAGCCCTGCAATCAGAGCTGTACCTGCAGGCAGCTCTAACTTCTCGCTTTCATGACTCCTGTGAATTTGCCTCTTGATTCGCTTCTGCTCTTGGGAAGTTCCCATATTTTTCTATCAGCTTTGCTGGGCAGTTTTAGAATTCTTGTAAACTTCAAAGATTTTTAATTTACTACATTAAATGACCTTTGAGAATATGTTATTCTGTGCTAAAATATCAAATGTCCACATGCATATAGGAATAAAAATCTTTACATAAATATTTTATGTAGAACAGTATCTCATGAGAAATTTCAATTTTTATTATTTAAAACATCGGAATGCCCATGTATTATACACTAACATTAGCTGTGAAGTATAAATATTTTCTTAATACTTGGAAGAATTTTTATGTTTTGGACAAATATCTGAAGTGATCATGCTCCACAGTAATGCATAACTCCTGCAAGTGGTCAGAATTGCTGTTTTTCTATAAAATTAAGAATGTTAATTAGTAGAAATAAATATATAAATTCAGTCTTTTGGTTTCAGTCACAAAGCTTCCTCCTTAGCATTTCTCTGGTGCTGTAAAAGTAATCTCAGTTTTAATGTTCTATTTAATCCAGATGTCATTTAAAACAATCTTAGGAATAAAAGACTACCCATTGGTTACAGTGTACACTGCTCAGGTGATGGGTGCACCAACATCTCAGAAATAACCACAAAAAACTTATCCCTGTAATCAACCACCACCTGTTCCCCAAAAACCTATTAAAATAAAAATTCACTTGAAACCAAAAAATAACAAAGCAATCTGAAAGGAAATTTTCATGTGGCTACATGTTACTTGTGGGTTACACTTTAATTTTTATTGTCATTTTACAGTGTTCAGGAAACATTGCTTATAGGATTTCTGACTTTGTGAAGTTAAAGACACTAATTTAGGTTTAAAACCTTGCAATATCAAATGATTTTCTTGGTATTGGAAAATTATGTCCATCCTTTGATCAGTGCTCAAAAATGCTGATCAGTTTTCCACTTGATTAACTTTCTAATAGAGTTTCAAACTTTCTAATAGTTACTTAATACTCTATTTTTTCTATACCAGACAGTTGATTTCCATAATCATTTTAATATCAATTAATATCATTGTAAATGTATATTTTTTTCATTTAATCTCCGTGTACACATAAACTCTTTGGTATTAAATCTACTTGTAAATGGTTTGAAATTGCTCCTAACACATCATTAATTATATCTAAGCATTAACCACTCTGATTAATCAAATTTTCATCTCTTTCTACCATTTTGCATTTACTGTGTCATTTTGTGTTTACTAAAATTTATAATTCCTTTTCTTTAAACATATTTCCTATATATGAAGTATATATGATATACAAATATTAATATTTAGAAGGTAGTTTCAGTTCATCATTTAGGCAAAATCAAGTCTAATGACACAGTTTTCCAATTAACTTTATTTTTTGTTACCTATTTATAAGATTTAAATTTAAAAAGCCCATAATTATATATATTTGTATCCATATCAATGATGACTACAGTCAAACAATTTAGCATATGCATGAACTCATGTAGTTTCCTTTTGGTGTCAAAGCACCTAAAGTTTACCCTGTTCAAAAATTACTAGTGCATAATATAAAATAGTAACTATTACTTTTAAACTGTACTTTAGTCCTCCAGATTCATTTATTTTATAAACTGAAATGTTGACTTGTGTTTGTTCTCCCCCAAGTCATCATTCTATCATGTCTCTATGTATTTAACCTTTTTAAACATTTCATATGTAACAGAAATTATGCAGTATTTTTCTCTCTCCCTAAGCTATTTCATTTAGCTTAATATCCTCCAGGTTCATTATCACAAATGGCAGTTTCTTCTCCTTTTCAAAAGCTGAAAAATAGTATATTATCTATTATACACACACACACACACACACACACACACACACACACACACACCCCACCCCCACAGTTTTTTCTCCACTCGTCCATCAATGCACAGTAACTTCATCCCATGGCTTGGCTGTTGGGAACGATGCTGCGGTGGGGCATGGGGAAGAGGGGAGTGCAGATATCTCTACAAGATGCTGATTTCATTCCTTGTTGATATATAATTTATAAGAGGGATTGCTGAGCTATATGGTAGTTCTATTTTTAGATTCTCAGGAACCTTCATACTGTTTTCCAAAATGGCTGTACTAACTTACATTCTAACCAGCATTGTACAAGGGTTCCCTTCTCTTCACACCATCACCAACACTTGTTATCTCTTGTCCTTTTTATAACAGCCATCCTAACAGATGGGAGGTGATATCCCATTGCTATTTAACCAGCAACTGTAAAACTCCTAGAAGAAAACATAGGGGAAAAGCTCCTTGACATTGCTTCAGATAATAATTTATTAAATAAGACATTAAAAGCACAAGCAACAAAAAACAAAAATTCAAGTAGGAGCACATCTAACCCTAAAAATTCTGCACAGGAGAAATCAATGAATGAAATTAAAAAGCAGCTTATGAACTTGGAGAAAATATTCACTAACAATATATCTCATAAGGGGTTAATATCAAAATATATAAGAAGCCCACACAACTGAATAGCAAAAAAGAAAGAAAACTCACCAAAATCTAATAACCTGATTTAAAAACAAGCAAAGAACCTGAATAGACATTTATCTTTTTAAAAAGATATAAAAATGAGTAACAATTGCTCAACATCAGTAATCATCAGGAAAATGCAAATCAAAATCCTCACTTTAGATTCTATACTTTATTTCATACAATAAATATGAATGTGTACAGCAGGTACAGTAATCTCCATCCTACAACAGAGGACCCTGAGACTGGTGACTCAGGGATGCATCTGCATGGAGCCGGCCTAGGGTGGGGTGGATGGTGCTGAAGAGGACAGCAGATGATGTAGAACCAGGGGTAGCGACTCACTGGGACCCCCTCAGCAGAGGAGCCTCAGTCAGTCCCCAAAGCTCAGCAGCACCCTCTGGGGACCTGCTCCTGCTGGCTTGGTCAGCACCACGGACAGAAGACAGGTAGGAAGAGGCTGAGTCAGGAAAGACCAGTAGGAGGAGGACAGCCAGGTGCCCCAACCAAGCCAGGGCTGCTGGCTGACAGCACTGAGAACCCCCTGAGGTGAGGGATGGGGTAAAGGGCCAAGCTGGCCACCTGTGGAGCCCTCAGTCACCCTCATTGCCTCTGGTGCCACTCCGGCAGTGCACAGCAACACAATTAGTAAGTGGACAAGCCAGGCATGTGGATGGGTCTGGGGAGTCTTGCTCAGGGTCTCTGACAGGACAAGGGTAAAAGAAGGGCCACTGTGGCTGGAGAGAGGGTCACAGCCTCTGGGTCAGACACCATGGAGAAATGAGGAAAACGGAAGGGTTGGTGGCCGATATGCAGGAGAGGCAGATGGACGTGGGATGGTCAGAGTCCATTAGACAGGATGGGCTCCAGGTGCATCCTTGCTGTACTGGGCACTTCTCAGCATTCCTGGAACTGAGCCTGGCGATATAGTCACTTTTTGGGACACTGCTGTCAGGGCCCAGCCACACACCCCTGGGCAGCACTGTCCCATCTCAGGACTGGACTTTCTCAGCTACCACAGGGGATGCTGCCTGCAGCCCAGGAGGGGCAGCCCCATGGTGCAGCCTGAGCCCCCATGGATCCTCAGCAGCCCCTGCCTGGCCCTGTGTCTGCTTCATTGCTCCGACCCCTCCTGAGTGTCAGCCAGCATGGAGGCCCTGGCTGTTCGTTCTTCCCTATGCAGGCTCCTGTGCTGAGACCTGGGTCAGATGAGGATGGGGCTGGTCTTTCCCTGAGGCCTGCTCAGGAAAAGAGGATGGCCCACAGCCTTGTCTAGGTCCTCAGCTCTCCTCATGGCCTTACAGTGAGACAGAGCTGCCCCTGTCTGTGCCCTGCAGGTAGAGGTAAGAGCCTGACCCTGCTGCATGGAAGCTGTTCCATAGATGGGTGACTCGGTGGGGGTTTGGTGAGGCAGAGGCCGTGGCCTGTGGGCATGGGTGCTGGTGAGTGGGAGTGACACACTGTCACTGGGAGAGGCCACAGTTCCTGCTGAATCTCACCCTAAACTCCAGCCCTGCAGGTCTTTTACCACAGCCACCACCGAGAATCACAGTAGTGTCTCAGGAGTCACTGCCCGCTGACCACCAGGGCCCTACCTGGAGGCCAAGACCCAACCAAAGCTCAAGGTGTCTTTGCCCTGGGAAGAGTGTGTCCTGTGGTCATGAGGCCAGGCCACCAGTGCCCACTCATCAGGGGCTGGGTTCTGTCCTATTCTAGCTCCTTCCAGTTAAGTCACATCAGGGCCCCTAAGCACAAGACCCAGCATCCAAGAATCACTCCAGGAAGCCTGGCAGCTCAGCTCCCTCCATCACTTCTTATCTACAGCAAAAACATCAGGGCATCAGATGCACAGATAAATGGCTATGAATGCTTAACTGGAATAAATCTAGGAACAGTAAGAAGGCACAGCGGTGAGTGTCCCCCATGACCGCTCTTCAGAGTTTAGGACAGGTGCCCATTGTTGCTGCCTGGTGTTGCCTGCCTCTCAGAGAAGGGTACATTTTCCTCACCAAAAGGACAACAAGCCTTGTCCCCAGCCCTCCTACCCATCCCTGCAAGGATCACCTTGCTGGGAGGAATCTGATGCCAGGGCCTGGGTCACTTCTAAGCCAGGAACAGGAACACTTTCTGGTCACCCCAAAGGAAGGAATAAATCCAGATCAGAGTTCACAACCTGAGCTCTTGCTCACTCTTTATTCATGGGAAGGGAGGCCCAGTCCTAGGCAGACCGAACCTCTCCTAAGGAACCGTGGAGACAAAAGCTGGAAACTTCCAGAATCCTTAGGTTCAGATCCCCCTTGGAGTCACCCTGAGGACTGTCTCACCAGAGCATTCTTCTGTCCACAGATGTCTCATTGGGTCTACAAAGGAATCCTCACAGAGGTCTGGGGCCCAGGATGGTCACCCCTACTGAATGTCAAGAAGGCGAAGGCCAAGAACCCAGGGAAACATCAGCTCTGATCCTTCCAGTCCCAGCCAGAGCAGGATGTATACGCCAGACCATGTCAGAAGCCCAGTTACCCATATGGAGGGAAAGTCAACCCCAAGGGGGCGGAAGGGGTCAGTCACACATCCTGGGCAGACAGTGGTGTGGGCAACACAGGTGAGCTGCACGCTGCTGACTTTGCCTGACTTTGGAAATGAAGAGAAGTTTCTGCAGAAAAAGCCTCCTTTCTTTCCAGAACCACTACTTCATGACAGCAGTTTTGACAGTGAGTCTTGGTCTGTTCTGAGGCCTGGCCCTGCTCTGTAGAAAATGGAGCAGGCCAAGATGTCCTCAGTGAACGTGCACCAGAATGACCTAGATATGAGCCACACCTTCATAAGCTACACCATGTTCAGAGAGCGCTGCAGCATCAAGTAAGGCATGTGGGGTGTGGAGGGTCCCAGGGCAGGTGGGCAATCCGGAGGGATAGGGCATCTGAGGGGCAATGGGGAGGTCTCAGGACATGGGTAGGGCATCAGAGAAGAGGGTGACAGCCCAGCCTACTGCCTGGAGTTCTGGCCTTGGGAAGGATCTGCAGAGGGGCCTGGAATAGTGAGGTTTTCAGGGCAGTCCAGGGTGCTCTGAACACCTCTGCTCCTTCTGTGCAGACAAGCAGATGTTGTGTACCCAGATTGCCACCTTAAAATGGCTACTACAGTGCTTGATTGATGGGACCAGTGTGCACAGGAGACCCCAGGCCAGGGACCCTGCTGCCTACAGGGCCTGGCTTCCCCAGCTGAGGGGTCTGGCTCCTCCAGAAGGACCCAGCTCCCTTCCTCTGCGCAGGAGGCAGAGGCAGGTCCCTGCAGGGCACACAAGCCATGTCCTGCCTGAGAGGGGGCATCACATGACTGGGGCTGGGACTCAGGGCCAGCATCCTGGGCAGACTGGGCCAAGACTCATCTTGGGAGAGTACTTGGGGAGCCCCCTCTTTCAGGGGCCACATTTGATGGAGATGAGACCACCCCTATAAGAAGCTGCAAGACCTTATCTGATCCAGCCTCCTGTGGGAGGTCTCATCCCATGCATAGGGGTCCCCAGCACCACAGACTGAGGACCTAGTAGGCCCTGCTCAGGCCACCAGCCTTCCACCTTGAAGGACCAGGTCCTCCCATGCCTGCTGTCCCCATAAATTCCTACTTCAAGCTCATCACAAGCTTATCCTGAGGCTCTGGTACATCTGCCTTCTGCAGGGCAAGCACATGCTCACAGCCAGGGCATATGTGGCATTGAAAGTGCACAGAACCCTGTCCCCATGTGCCTGAGGGTGCTGGGGGAGCACACAAGCACATCAAACCTGGCCCAAGGGCAGTGCCCACACTGCCCACAGGACCCTCTGCTTTAGCCCTGAGGGAGGGCCAAACCAATTCAACTCTGGTGTGTTGGAGAGGGCACCATGAGTCCTCCTGGAAACTGAACCCACCCCTGACACAACTCAGATGAAAGGCAGGGGTGTGGCAAACACTTCCCTGCCTGGACCTTCCTGTATCCATTGCCTCCTGTGCAGAACTGGACCCCAGGGGTGTCCAGAAACGACCCAGCACTGCCCAGTGCGAGGTGCCCAGGGCAGAAACAGGGTGAAGGCACAGACCCCTCCCAGGAGATCCCTCCTGGCCTGACGCCCAGCCCCAAACCTAGACCCTCTCCTGAAGCTCTCCTATTTGTCCTGTGGGAGCTTTCCCAAGACACACTGTCCCAGACCTGGGATCTGGATGATGATGTGGTTCTCAGGCACTTGAGGGCCTCTATGGCTGAGCTCAGAAGGATGCACTGCGACCTGCCCTCCAGGTGGTCTCCAGCACCAGGTCCCCTCCTGAGTCACCATCTAAGACAGTAAATAGTGGGGAGTGCTCCATCCCTGCTCCCCAGGCCTTCCTTCTCCTCCTCCTCTTCCTTCTCTAAGAATTTTCTAAAAACAAGCCAGCTGGGCCCCAGGGCAGGCATTGGACTCACCTCAGTAACAGGGCAGGGGATGAGGGCAAGACCCCTCCAAGCCCCCACCACACCCTTCCCCTCCTGCCGTAGAAGAACCCTGGAGGGCCCTGGAGGGTTCGGTCCCATCTGTGCCAGCCCACACCCATAGCTGCGAGCACCAACAGGGCCAGAGAGCAACAGGGGTCCCCACTCACGAGTTCCCATACCCCAGGCAGCATACATCCCTCACTGTGGGATCAGCATTCTGTAGGTGTTTCCTCAGTGTCAGACCAGGTGGGTTACCAGAGACCCCAGGACTCCAAAAACCCAAACTGTACAAGGGTCAGATGGGCTTGGGGGAGAAGTGGACCAAGTTTGCTTTCCATTCAGATAAACATATAAAGATCCCTAGGAAGGCCTTGGTCCTGGAGCGAGTGTCTCTGGCACCCAGACCTCTGCAGGCATCCTTCAGCATGGAGACCCTTCCCAAGGAGGAGGGGCTTGCCCTCCCTGGCCTGCCAGCCCAGCTCCAGAAGCCCAGAAGCTGACCGAGGCCAAGACCCAGCAGCATGAGAATTCCGTAGAGCCCAGGACAGCAGGTCACTCTCTGGTGGCGTAGTGGCTCAAGATGTGGCAAGTCTGTTCCTATCTCAGGATAGACCATGGGATTTTTGGTGAGTTCTGTGTTGAAATTCTCTCCCAAACTCCCCATGGACCTAGACATCCAGGGCTCATGGTGTCCACAGTGCAGCTTTGAGCAGACATGTCAAACCCTTGTTCTTTCATCTTCCCTGGACACCCCCAGGACCATAGGACAGACCTTGGCCTTGAACCCCATCAGGGCCCCCACAACCAGGCCTTGCCCAGCCCACCGAAAGCCCAGTAGTAGGACCACAGACACTCCCCTTGCATTGTGGCACCTGGACCTGACCTTTCTCAGGGGCCACTGAGCAGCACAGCCTTAAAGGAGCCAAGACAGCACCCAGACAACCCCAGACAGCTCCTCAGCTGGGTGAAATCAGTGTCAATGGGGAAGCTGGACTCAGAGGCTGCTGGAGGGCAGAAGGATTGTGGCATCTGGAGAGCCCTAGCCAGCCAGCACCTATCACATGTCCCCATGCCTGCCCACTTGTGTGACAGAGCCTCCCTCACAGGGCAAATATCCCAGACCTACAGATGCCCAGCCCAGCCCAAGCCCTGGGAGAAAAGGGACCCAGGAGAACCATAGGTGCCCCAGAAATAGCCAAGATAACAAAACAGGGGACTGAGCTTCCTGGGGCACTGGCCAAAATTAGAATTTGGCCCAAGGAAAGGCAAGCCCCTTAAATTAGTGTGTGGGTAGGCAAGCCCCCCAGCCAAGGCAGGAAATGCCTGGGAGGGCCAAGGCAGTGACGTTACCAGGCTCAAAAAGCAACCATCCACATCACCGAGGGTGGGATAGGAGCAGGTGGACCAGCCTCCAACCTCTTCAACTCAAGGAAGCAGTGATGGTTGGGCTCGCACATCCTGAGTGGCCACCATCTGACCATCAGTGGGGCAGAGGCCAGAGACCATCGATCAGATGGTCCTGGTGCCCTGCTTCTACCACACAAGAATGCCTTCAAGTCGCACGATCAAGAAGCAGGGCAAGAATGGCCCGGGTCCGTGGGTCTGCTCTCCTCAGCAGGTGCCAAGGACAGAAAAAGTCAGAAAAGTTGTCTGTGGCCAGAGAAAGTCAGAAAGGTAATCTCACTCCTTGGAAGGAGGCTCCAAGGTGGGGACCAGAGCTGCAGGGGGACGAGGAGCTCCTGGCAGCACTGAAATAGGCGCTGGCAGGATCCCAGAGTCTACGGTTCCATCCTTCTCTTTTTCCTTTTTTTTGAGAGCTTGGAATCTTCTTCCATTTGATGGTAAGTCTGCAGTCAAGGACAATGAATTTACAGAAGGACTTCTCAGTGGCCATTTCCGCAGCCTGCCCTGTGGAAAGCTGATGAGAGCACGCTGTTGTCTCTGCAAAACAGTGACCGTCCAGATCTCACCAACAGGTAGATTATTTTTTAAATCTGTCTCAGTAACGGTATCCCCCAGACCATCAACATAGAGTGGGGGCAGACTTCTCCGCCAGTGGGTCTGGATGACGCATGGTTGAAGCCTGCTCTAGAAGCTTATCTGCTACAGGGTCATTGTTTTCACAAATCAATCTTTCATATTCTGATCAGCAAGGGGTCATCTGGATCTGCAGGCTCCTCATGTCTGTGCGGACACTCCTCTCCTCTCTCACCCTCTCCTTTCACCCACAAAGAGCAAATGTGGGGCTTATTCCTTAGGTAGTAGAGTGTGAGCCAGTTTGAGCAGCATGTCACGGGTGGATGCAGCTTTCCCCAGTGAAACAGCTGGTCGTGTTCTATCAGGGTTAGAAATCCCTCTCTCTATATCCGCAGTCACCTTTTAAAGACAGTTCTGCATCATGAACCTGGATGGGCAGTCATACTCCAGGTGTGAGAGGCAGGTCTGAGGGAATTTCCCACAGGCTTAGCACTCTCCAGTCTTCTTGGAATACATGTGCACCACAGACCCCCAGCCAGACACTGAATGGCCTGGCACAAATTTTGCACTTTTTCTCACAGTTTTCTTTGGTAATTTAGATACACAGGTTTTCTCCGGGACATGTGTGACACAGAGGAGAGAAGCATCCTCCCAGGTTTATCTGTTTTAGGTGCTGGAGCCCAGAGAGGTCTCCTCTTGAGAGGGTCAGCAGGCAGCAGTAGCTTTTCAGGTGGGAGAGAGGACCCCCATAATCCCACCAGCTTCAGCTCTTCTTTCTGGCTACTCTTGAGACCCTGGGCAATGGCCTTTGACCATGTGTGATTCATCTTTCTTGACTCAAGGTGAACCTCACTTCCAAGGAATCTCCATTCTTGGAGGAAACTCTTGGCTTCCTAGTATCTCCAAGAACTGGCCTGGAAGAGACAGAGAAATGTGGATGCATCTTGAAATACAATGTAAACTTGGTGCTTTTCAAAGACCCTCCCTCTACACTGACAGGGCTTAAGGAGACCTTGTGTCTGCTTCCAAGAGATGACAAAACCTTAAGTGAGAAGGTCAAGAACCAGGATCACTGGAAAAAGAAATGTCCAGTCTCTAAACTCATAGACATGTTGTGGAACATCTGTGTGTCTGGATGTTTATTGTGTCCAATGATGGATAAAGACTCAAAAACTCAGCAGCTGTGGTGGCTCACACCCTTAATCCCAGCAATTTGGGAGGCCAAAGCAGGTGGATCACCTGAGGTCAGGAGTTCGAGACCAGCCTGGCCAACATGGTGAAACCCCGTCTCTACTAAAAATACAAAACTTAGCAGGACACCATGGTGTGAGCCTGTAAACCCAGCTACTTGAGAGGCTGGGGCAAGAAAGTCATTTGAACCTGTGAGGCAGAGGTTGCAGTGAGCTGAGATCGTCCCACTGCACTCCGGCCTGGGCAACAGAGACACTGTCTTAAAAAATAAAAAAAACAAAAAAACAAAAAAACAAAAACAAACAAACAAACAAAAAAACCCTAACAAACAAAAATAAAATGTGAAAGCAAAAAGATTTTGGCTAAGTACTCCTGGCCTGGAAGGGCTCTTTGTTTTACATGCAATGCAGGTGATCTGTCCTGAAAAGAGGCCTCCTGGTCACAAAGTCTTACTTGGAAAAAGCTCCAAGTACACAGAGCCACAAGCCCATCAGCCATGGAGCTGCCTCTGCTGCCCAGGACGGAAACATGGAAACTCAGGGTAAAGGTGATTGAGGCTAGAACAAAAAGATTAGGGGAAAAAAAAGAAAACTAATTTGAAAAAATAGAAGAAAAATATTCTAACATGAAGTAATTTTTTATTAAAGCCTTGTCTCTGAATAAGTTAAATATGGCATATCACAGTATTGTACATAATAATCTAAAATTTTAGCTATTGGCCAAGCACAGTGGCTCATGCCTGTAATTCCAGTGCTTTGGGAGGCCAAGGTGGGAGAATTTTGTGAACCTAGGAATTGGAACTAGCCTGGGCCACAGAGTGAGACCATGTCTCTGACAAACAATAAAACATTAGCTGGGCATGGTGGCATGGCCTGTAAAACAATAAATAAAAATGAAATTCTAACTACCACAAACTAAGCTACAATATTTGTGTCATCATACAGTAATAGACAATGTTATTTCAGTCCAAAAGAAATAATCAAGAATTGATTTCAAAATACATTCAGAGCTTTGCCTTCTCTGTATGGTGGAAGAGCAAGAAACAGACTCCCTCTGGCACCAAACACACAGGAAGCCAGACCAACTACATGAACCAGATGTTGCCAGACACTAGAAGCATCTGCAAGGAGCACAGGACAGTGGTCTAGAGGCTGAAAATGAGGGGACCACATTGCTGCCCCAGCTTAGAGCCTGCAGTGGCTCCTGGCAGTGCAGGGCAGAAGGATATAGGCAGCGCATGAAAGTCCCCACGTTAAAGAGACAAAGTTGAGAATGTGAGGAGAGAAAAACACAGGACTGAGTACCAGAAAGTAGGGAGGAGTGTCTGAAATAGGGGTAAGATTGGAGAGTAGAAGATGGGGGCTCATTAAACCATTGGCAGGTATATGGGTAAATACCAATCAAGATAAATAATATTACCCACTACAAAAGAGAAAAGGCACCCGACACTTGCCTAGGCTATAGTGCAGTGGCACGATCTCGGCTCACTGCAACTTCCGCCTCCTGGGTTCAAGTGATTCTCCTGCCTCAGCCTCCTGAGTAGCTTGGATTATACGCACATGCCACCATGCCTGGCTAATTTTTGTATTTTCAGTAGAGACGGGGTTTCACCATGTCAGTCAGGCTGGTCTCGAACTCCTGACCTCGTGATCCGCCTGCCTCGGCCTCCCAAAGTGCTGGTGTGAGCCACCGTGTCCGGCCCACACTACATTTTTTTTCAGAACATTTTCACAAGAAAGCTTGTCATTATGAGTATAATATTGTCTAAAAGTAGCAGAGGAGGGAACATTTCCCAATATGTTTTAGGAAGCTAGTATACCAGTATACTCTCCAATAGAATCGGAGAAATGCAGTACCAAAAAAAAAAAAAAACCCTGTAAAACAGTATGCCTCATGAAACTCGATGTGCAAATCCCCAACAAAACATTATTCAAGAGAACCACATGCTTCACCCCTGGGTGAATTTCTTCTAGGAATCATAAAGATTGGGGAAAATCAAAGGAAATCTTTTGTTAAGAATCAAAGTTGTAGAGTCCCGTCTTGAGTTGATTACTTTGAATTTTTCATCCCCAAATACATACAGGACCTGGTCTAATTCTATGATCTTTGCCACATGCAGCCAGATGCTGAAGAGAAATAGATACAACAGCAATATGGGAGTTATCCTCTCTAAAGCTCAACTGAAAAAACCCGGAGTCGGAAGTTTCACAAACAAAAAAACAATATACTTATCCTGAATGAGGGAAGGAGAAATAATTCAAACATTTAAATTTAAATTGCTATGAGAATGCTGACTTGTTAGAAACTGAAGGAGCGAGTAATGCTTCTAAATTCCACGCTTTTCCATCAGAATACGGAGATAGACAACCTCGAAGTGCAGTTTCTTCACAATTGTCTTATCCAGTCATAATATTAATTTCCTTATAAATCAAATCATAAAGTAAACTCATGACATATTCTATGACTAAAAGAAGGCAAGATAAACTGAATGGTTAGTGTTTGGATGAGGGAGAAGGGCCCAAAATGGAGGAAGCTGAACAAGATGGCACAGTCCCGATTGCTTCTGGGTTCTTCATCACCAACTTTCCTGCGCCAGGGAAAGCGCAGGACAACCGAGCATGCGCCAGGTGACTTCAATCCGAAGAAATCGAAACTTACCCCGCCACGCCTACAGAGATGCCCCTATCACACCCTTATCCCCGCCCACTGCCCTCCCCCTTCCAGTACCAATGCATAAAAGTCCGCCATGGGCAGAGGCCCGCGGGGACTTCCCTGGCCCCATACCGTGAGGACCAGAGAACCTCGCCCGAGAGTATGTGCATATTTGCAATAAAAGGCTGCCACTTTCTTATGTACTTTGACCTCATGTTTAATTATTTAGCTCTCCTAAATTAAATTAAGACAGTTAGTTGTCAGTGTAGTAAATTATGTCTAAGAATCTTATCACTGCATTTTTTAATAATGATGGAATTAGAAATAATCTAAGTTTCTATCAAAGAATAAAAAGTGAAACAAATCTTGTACACCCATTCTTAGATTACATTTAAGACATTAAAAATAGAGAGAATCTTGTGCATTGATATGGAATAATGTAAACGATATATTGCTTGGGAAATAGCAAAATAAAAAACATATATACTATGATACAATTTGTGCTCAAAAACTGTACATGTATTTACCTTCTTTTTTTTCTTTCTTTTTTTTTTTTTTTTTTTTTTTTTTTTTTGAGGCAGGGTCTCACTCTGTTGCCCAGACAGGAGTGCACTGGCATGATCACAGCTCACTGCAGCCTCAACCTCCTGAGCTCAAGGGATCCTCCCCACCGGCCTCCCAAAGTGTTGGGATTATAGACACGAGCCACCACACCTGGCCAAATTTATGTGTATTTATAAATTTATAGAAAACATCCAGAAGAATAAACACCAAGCAATAATGATTCCTTCTAAGAAGAGAGTGAGTTTGGAACAAAGAGGAAGACATGGGAGACTTCTGCTACATAGAGATCTCTATGATCTGCCGTTATTCAAACAACATGCATTTCTTTTATAACTAGAAAAAGAAAAAAATATACACATTGTTACCATTTGGTAGGAGTGCAATAGTTTTGTTTTCATCAGTATTTGAATTACATGTTAGTGCACAGCACAAACCTGGAAGAGAAAGCCCAGAGGAATAATTAGAACAAAAAAATCACACCTCAAAAAGTGAGTGGGTGTTATCTTTACATAACAACAAGTGTTCCAGGTGAGTGGTGGTCGGGATCTACCACTATTCCAGCTCCCTCAAATCACCTAAGCCCTGCCAAGGGGAAGGTGGAGGACAGGCAAGGCCAAGTGCCACCAAGTGCTCTCTCCAACCAAAGCCCTGTTTCTGCAAGTTTCCTGTCATTAAGAAGAAAATGGAGTCCAAATGGGATGTGGACCCCTTCAGGACGCTGGCAGGGAAACACAAAGAATATACCACAGTCATAGCTTAGAGGAAGACCTAGTTTGAGACTTGAAATTCATCAAAAGCTTGTGTGAAGTAAATATAGCTACTCTACCTCTCCAAGTGTCAGTTTCCTCACCTATAAAATGGGAACTACATGTCAACTTCATCAAATTGTTGCCAGAGTTAAATTCACAAAGATATTTAAAAGTGACTGTTACTGCAAGGGTCCACATTATTTAAAACAAAACAAAACAAAACAAAAAAACAAAAAAAAAAAAACCAGCAACAGACTTCAAAATACACAAAAGGAATAAGATGATCAGCTTTCAAAGCAACCTGAGGTGCATGAGAATGAGATCTATCCCCAACTAGAACTCTTCACAGCTCCACTGAAGAGGACACACATGGGGCCACAAGAAGCTAAGTGCATGGCCAGTATAGAGTGACTGGTGAAGTGAGGATGGAATTCCTAAAGACCCTCTGAAATGCAGTTACACAACAGGCTCCCAGGAAACACTGGAACAAACAGGGCAGCTGAGCAGATACTACCAGGAATGAGTTGAGCAGAGAAGGGCCAGAGCCACAAATCTCAGCAGAATACACCAAACTGCAAGGAGCTCCTGGCTCTGTGAACAGCAGCTGTGGCTGCATCAGGACCAATCTTGTGAGGCAGCTGCTGGGGACAGCTGAGATCACCTGTTTTTGCAGCCACACACCCAACAGCAGTGCCTCTTGAACACAGATCACAAAACCCTCTCCATTCATCTTTAAGGTGACAGATGACGGATGCCCTCACATTACAACAGCCCCACCAACACTTGCGGACAAGTGTATTTAGAAACTCCCACCTAAAGAGGGAATAGTCAGGCATAAAATGAGAATATTGAGGGATGGGGGAGGAACGCAGGTACTTGATCCCACAGACTCTACTGAAAACAAGGGAATAGAATGTTATGCTGTGGTCTACCTATACTTCATCTCACCACATCCATAGATGCTGTATGGTTCTTGTTTCCCTATTTACAAAGGTGCTGATGAGCCCAAGTGTAATTGATCCTGAAGGAGAAAATTCTTTACAAAGTACAGTTACAGTGTCTAATATCCATTACCAGGGTTTTTAGGTTTTTTTTTTTTTTTTTTAATAGTAACCCACATTCAGGAATCACAAATGAAGCCTGTTGTAATGTGTGATATGAGCAAGGTTTTATTTTCATGTAAAAAACCATGGTTTTTACAGATTAAACATAAAAGCATAAAAGCTGGTGCCGTTCCAGAATCAAAACTGTCCCTGAGGACATATGGAAATAAGGGACATCAATGATTAGGAAGCTACACAAAACTAGAAGTGCTCCCAGAAGTTTCCATTGTCTAGACAGAAAAATTAAACAGATCAGCCTGAGAGAGTAAAGGTACCTCCATGAATGCCCGGGGTGATGAACATTCCATTCAAAGCAAAGCTGTGAAGCCTGAGGAGTTTCAAAGATGCCCCAAGTGCTCCACACCTTGGGCTTCCACAAAGCTGGAGCACCACGTGTTCCTGAGGATCAGGTTGCCATCTGCGTCTTTGAGACACTGCCCAGTCAGGCCTCAGTTGAGATTAGGCCATTGATGTCACGTGTAAAATGCCTAAACCATTTTCATCTTTAGGTAGCTATTTGGCGAACTTTCCACCAAATGGGTTGGCGGAAAATGGCGTACCAAAGACACGCCTGGGAAGTGAGATTTTCTCCTCTGCTCTTAGCATCTCCTGGGTAAACCAATAATGACACTCCCTGCCGCCTCAACATCCATATCTGCGAAAAAGGCGCTGGTGAGGGTGACATTTTCACAAAGCCACAGTCCATGTCACCGCCTGCAAAGCTCTGAACTTGTGTACAAGCTGGCCAGGCGGCGGATTTCTCGCCATAGCGGCTGCACTGCGCTCTGGCTAGAGAGAAAAGAGGGTAGAGGCACAATGGACAGCGCCTGGACCTCAGGCCAGTTCCTACAGCAGCTTAGGAAAGCAGGCGGCTCCCTGGGCTGGAGGAGGTGCGATGCCCAGGAAAGACCCCTGGTGCAGGTGGGAGAGGGAACCCAGCCTAGCAGCCGGAAGTGGGGTGAGGACCACACCCGTCCGAGTTGGACAAGGGCAGGTGCACTTCGCGGCATCACGCCCTCCTCACTGCCCAGCCTGGACCTCCCCCTCCTGTCCCTCTCCGGACTCACTTCCCATGGCAAAGAGGTGCCCGCGATCAGTAGCCAGCATCGGTGTGGAAGCGGCGAGGTTCACACTGCCTTGCCCAACCCTCTTGGGTTGCCCGCCTCCTCGCATGTCGCCTGCTGAGATTCTAGTCCAGCCGCCTTGCCACCAAGGGGCAGGGAACCGTTAAGAGATACCGTTTCCAGCCTGCCTGGCCAGGAGCGCAGTGCCCTGCTCCTCCCACGAGAACTGCGCCCCGCCCCCGAGCCCGGGGAAGACTGGGATTGTAGTCCCGAAGCGCTTGAAACAACGGGTAGGAGCGGTGAAGAGACTACAGCTCCCAGAATGCACAGCGAGGCCGGCACAGCCCGGCTTCCCCCTTCAGTACTGCGTGCCACCCCCTGTTCTTGCTGGCTGGGATTGTAACTCGGTCGCCCTGCTATTAAAAAACTGGAAGCTAATCAAAGATGACAACTCCCAGTATGCCAGGCGTAGCTCCCACCCTCGAATCCACACCTCCCCGAGTCCAGAGCAGTTCTGCCATGCTAAGGGGAGCCTGGCTGTTTCCACACCTCTCCTGCCTGCCAGGAGACAGCGGGACCAGGGCTGCTGGTCTTACCGTGTAATTATGTCACTAACTCTCCCTTAGATGCTGCCTTCATGGTTCGTCATTGCCAGAAGTTTGATTTCTCACGGAGCAGCAGGGGACCAGGAGCGGCTCACAAACCTGTCAGGGTTGCCATAGTAAGGCTCCTCTTCCTGGAGCGGTACTCGCTCCGCCCCTTCCCTCGCCCCTGCCCCTTCTCCTCGCCCCTGCCCCTTCTCCTCGCCCGGCTCCTTCCCTTGGGGGCAGCCTCTCCCCTTTGGCACTGCCCCTCCTCCTCGCCCCACCCCTGACACGCCCCTTCGGACATGCGCAATGTAGTCCCTGCGTAGGACTGGAACTAATGGCCAAGTGTCTGACAGTTCTCCGACTTCTTGGCATCCCACGCGGGAAGTTCCCTGGTGAGTGTCCGAAACTGTCAGTTGACTGCCAGAAATGGATATACGCGGTCTCTGATAACCTGGCACTTGCCTTTTCAAAGCCACCATTTCCTCTAGGCTGTCACAAATCCTCCTCTGCACTCCCAGGAGTGCCCCTTGGACCCGGGGCTGGCTGCAAGGCCCACACCTGGGTCAGGCCTCTCATAGGGACGCTCCTGCCACTCTAATAAGGAGTAGAAAACGTCACAGTGAAAGGCCTGACCCTGCTGCATCCAGTCAGGAAACAGCCACAGGGAAGGGAGCCCCTAAGACACTTGGGAACCACATCCGCCACTTCTCTGCCCCCGACCCAGACTGGTCCCAGGCCTTGGGGTCCTAAAGTGCACCTCCCGGTGGTAATTAACGCAGGTGCAGAACCAGAGAGCCCCTTGGTCACTCCCAACACATGAGGGAAGTTTGTGTGGTGAAGTCATGAACAGTGTCTGCATTGCTGCTGTGAATAGGGCTTTCTTGGAAACAATTTTAATTTCCCTTTTTAAATATCCCTTTGGAGCCACATTTAATAAGTTGCTGGTGGAACTTAACAGTGATAATTCTTTAAATCCATTTTTCTTTTTCTTTTTTTGAGACGGAGTCTCACTCTGTAGCCCAGGTTGGAGTACAGTGACCCGATCTGGGCTCACTGCAACCTCCGCCTCCCGGGGTTCAAGCAAATGTTCTGTCTCAGCCTCCCCAGGTACCCACCACCACGCCTGACTAATTTTTGTATTTTTGGTACAGATGGGGTTTCACCATGTTGGCCAGTCTGGTCTCAAACTCCTGAGCTCAAGTGATCCACCCGTCTCGGCCTCTCAAAGTGCTGGGATTACAGGCGTGAGCCACCGCACCCAGCCTGAATCCATTTTAACATTTAATTTTCCAGATTAACTCGAAGCACCCCACGACTACACGCTAATGAAACTAGAGGAGGCACAGCCTCAGCTCTGTGCAGGACGAATGCAGAAGAGCAGAATCTCCGTGGGACGTCTTTCTGGAGTGTCAATATCACTGCAGGATTTGGGAAAGAAACAAATTTAAATAATTTCCAACGTAAGACACTGGAAATTTAAGAGAAAGCTGGAAAGTCATTGGCCTTTAATAACTGTTAGTCATCTGTGCCTAACTGGGACTTTCTCCCAGAAAAAAAAAAAAAAAAACCAACTCTAAGGAGTACCTATTTTTCGTTCTTCTAAGTAGTTAAAATTAGAAATCACAGCAAGTCAATAGAAAGCTCTGCCCTGCCAGTCTCCTAAATCACAATATGGCCTTGGTATGGATTTATTTGTATTTTTTGGAGGGGTGTGTTGACATGTTGGGTATAAAAATTGGGGGGTTTTGACCAATTTTTGGAAGTTGTCAGCTATTAGTTTGCTTTGTACCTCATTTAACTTTTCTGCCCCCTCTCCAACTTGGACTCAATCACTCCACAGGTCTCTAAGACTCTTCGTTTTCTTTAAGCTTTTTCACTATTTTATCCAGAATGGACAATTTCTATTGCTCTGTCTTCTGCTTCTAACCTTTGAATAAGCTCAAAAGTATTTTTTAAATTTCCTTATCTTCCTATTGTTTCATAATTTCCATATCTTTGCTGAGGTTCCACATCTCTTTATTCATGATTAGAATATTTTCCTTTACCCCCATGAACAGATTTATAATAGCTGCCTTTAAACATCCTGAATTAGAACACCTTGAATATCTTATGATCACTTTTACTGCCTGCTTTTTTAATTGCATATGGGTTACATTTTTGTGTTTCTTCACACGTCTCATGAATTTTAAAGTTGGGTACTAAAACTGTAAAGAATCATTAGAGAGACTCTTAATTCTGTTGTGTACCTTTGAAGAGCGGTGTTATTGTTTACAAACGATGTTAATTGTGCTGGATTCAAATGTCAATACCTATCTCCCCTATAGTGGGCACAGCTGAAATTCTCATTCAGTTCTTATTCACACATGAGTCATATTTGTATTATGTAGATGTGTTTCTATAACAATATATATTATTTGGGTGTCATCATTATAATCTGTGTTAATTCAACAAGCTACTCCAGTATTACTGAAAGCCAGGACCCCAGTTTTGTCAGCTTATTGGATTTTGTATAAATTAAATTGTATAGTATGTATACTTTTACATTTACTTACTTTTATGGAACAGTATAATTGTGATATTCATTCATGCTATTGCAGATATGTATGGTCTGTCCTTTTTTTTTTTTTTCCCGAGATGGAGTCTCTCTCTGTTGCTCAGGCTGGTGTGCAGTGGTGCAATCTTTGTTCACTGCAACCTCCACCTCCTGGGTTCAAGCAATTCTCCTGCCTCAGCCTCCTGAGTAGCTGGGAATTTAGGCATGCACCACCACGCTTGGCTATTTTTTGTATTTTTAGCAGAGACGAGGAGTCACCATATTGGCCAGGCTGGTCTTGAACTCCTGACCTCAGGTGATCCACCCACCTCCTCCTCCCAAAGTGCTGGGATTACAGGCGTGAGCCACTGTGCCCAGCCAACAATTTGTTTTTTCATTTTAACAGTTTTTAAGTGTGCAGGTCAAAGGAATTAAGCACATTCACGCTGTTTTATGAGCATCCTCCACATTTATAGGTAGTGTTTTTCATTCTGCAAAACTACAGCTCTGTACCCATTAAACACCTCACCTACCTTCCTGCAGCTGGGAACCACTCTTCTACTTTGTGTTTCTATAAACTTAACTACTCTAAGTACCTCATATGAGTGGAATCATGCAGTATGGTGAAGAAATCATGAGAAGGTATAATACACACTATATAACATATGTTTATTTATTTGAACAAAAACACTAACAGAGATCAGTAGTACATGGTGATTATAGAGAAAGAGATAAAAAGAGAAAAGGATTAGACAGACACATTAAATTTATAACAATGATGCTCAAATATCACAGCAGTGAGTCCCCTGCCCCAGTCACAGGGCTGATCACAGTGGAGCTGGGAGCCCTGTGCAGCTGTCTAACTCCCAGAGCACATGCTCAGTCCAAACTTCGCCGAGCACTGAGGCACTCTGCCCTGCCACCCGGGCACTCAGTGGGCCTGAGATTCTTCATGGCCTGGTCTTCTTGGCCTTGAGGGCGTGGCTGGCCTACTGGGATGGGGGCTCAGTGGCAGGATAGGCTGTAGCTGTAGGACAGAGTAGCAGCTGTGAGGCTCCAGGAGCCACACCTCAGGCCTCCCTCCCAGTCCCTGCCCAGGGCTCCCATTCAACAGGGCCTGCTGCTGACCAGGGAGCCGTGTCCACAGGCTGTCTGAAACTGACCACAAGACAGAGTCTCCGCCCATCTTCTGTCAGTCCGCTAGGCTCTCACCTCTCAATCGGACTGTGCTGCTCCATGGACTTGAAACCATCCCCATATTCCTCCTGAATCTGAAGATAATTCCCTCTTGTCACTGAAGCAGCTGTATTTCTTGGAGGACTTTAATCTCCTGGAGCCAGAGGGAAAACCAGGAGGTTAACAGGGCCTCGGTGGAAGATGCTGAAGGGCCCTTAGGGAGGGAGTAAACTGAGGCCGATCTCTAGGGCTTTTCTCTTAATGGGTCCCCTCTTCTCCAATCCCATGCAGTTCCAGCCTTTTCTCAGAGTTAGAAATAAACAGATAAACAGCGACCCCCTGGGAATTTGTCCATGATTCCTGTCCCCTACCCACAGCCTCCATTGGGATAGGTCTCCTCTGTGTATCAAACCCTCCCAATAAATCCAGGATGCAGAGGATGGAGCCACGGAGTGTTGTACCCAGGGTAAGTGGGTGGGAGTCTGACTTCCACATCCCCACCCTCCCCCAAAGTGAGGGCCCCAGCTGCTCCCCTTTTTCCTTTCTGGGTGTTGATCACATTTCCCTGGAAGACAGCCAGCCAAAGACTCTCAGAAAGGCCCCTGGCCCATGACTTGCCCTCATCCCCACCTGCCAGGCCAGCAGGGGTGAGAAATGTGCACAGAACAGCACTGGGACCTGCATCAGGCTCTGGGCTCTAGATGAGGAGGTGTGGGAGTTGTGGCTCAGGGACCTTCTGCCCCAACACTCTCTGACAAACGGAGGCCCAGTGTAGAAAGAAAATGCTCGGCCACTTAGGAGCTGCCTGACTTGGGAGGGGCACAATTTCCCTCTCCTTCCATAGGCACTGCCTGAGGGAGAGGCTGAGCCCAGCTCCTGCAGCTTTGCAGTCAGGCAGCTCTGCAGCTTCACCACTCGGAACAGGGAGCGGCAGCTGCTCTGGAGCCTCCACCATCAGAGGTAAGATGGGCCTGATGCCCCAGCTCACAGGGCATGGGGAGGAGGACTGTGAGGCTCACACGGGAGGAGGCTTGCTAAGATGGAAGGACTGAGTCCAATGCTGTCTCCTCCCAAACCTCAGGATCCCAGTCCCCAACCTGTCTGCCCCAGGCTCACTCCCATCCACACAGTCCTTCATGACAGAGTTCAGCTTCACCAGTTCAGTGAGGAACGCCCGCAGAGAAGGCACATCACCCTGGGCCATTGGGGTGGTAGTGGTGGTGAGCCCCCACTGTGTGGTGCCCACCCAAGACCTGTCCCCTGAAATATCACCAATCACTCCTGCCCAGACACCCCCTCCCTAGGTCTCCCACTTGGTACAGCCCAGGACCCTCAGCTGCTTCCCCCAGCCCTCAACCTCCACTCCCCCATCTCCCCAGCTGGCTTCCGAGGCCACTAGACACCCCCAGTTACTTCTGTGGTGGGATTTTAACAAGTCATAAGGTCATGGGGTCCCCTGTCCCACCGTTCGCCAAATCTACACTGAGCCCAGCTCACCCGGGTGGTCTCTCTAATGGAGGCATTTCTGGCCCTGTGTCCACAGGAGGGCAGGGCTGGGGGAGGAAGACCCCCTGCTCTCTTGATGTGGAGGCCTCCAGCTGAGGGGAAAGAAGCCTGTCCTCGGACTCCCTGCAGCCCCTCCCACCACAGACCCACTCACCTGCTGCCCCACAGGCTCATCTGCGCTGTCTGGGGATTCGTCTCCTGGCCACCCCTTTCCACTGGGTCACACTTTCCGCTCCACCACTCCGCCGCCATCTGTGGGGCTAAGAGCAGTGCGGGAGGAGCCTGGTGGGTGGGTCGCGTGACATATCTGTGACCATCCTTACTATCTTTCCTAAGGGCCACCGTCAGGCCTGGAGGGGAGGGACGCGACCTGGCGCTGCCCAGTGGAGCCTGCAGCTGGAACCACGGGCTAGGCCTTTGGGGAAGTGGGACCCTCACCCTCAGCCCAGCCAAGAATGGCAAGGTTGGCTCCCCACCCCAGCAGAGGCTGGACGATCCAGGGCTGCAGGCCAGGACAGAACACCTGAGACTGGTGGGATACCCCTGTTTCTTCAAGGAGCACCTCCTCTTGCTTTCCACAGCAGGAATTCGAGCAGGCTCCAGCGGAGCCTCTTCCATGCCTGTTGAATGCAGCCTCTTGCAGGGATGCACATCCTTGGGATGGAGCCCTAGCCTTGACCCCGGGGTCTCTGGGGCCCCGACCCTAACCAAGGGGCCAGGAGTTCCCTCTTGGGTTTGCAGGCACATGAAGATACAGGGAGAGAGGCCAAGTGCAGTGGCTCATGCTTGTAATCCCAGCACTTTGAGAGGCTGAGGTGGGCGGATCACCTGAAGTCAGGAGTTCCAGACCAGGCTGGCCAACCTGGTGATACACTTGTCTCTACTTTAAATATAAAAAAATTAACCAGGCATGGTGGTGCACACCTGTAATCCTAGCTACTTGGGAGGCTGAGGCAGGAGAATCGCTTGAACCTGGGAGGAGGAGGTTGCAGTGAGCCGAGATCATGTCACTGCACTCCAGCCTGTTCCACAGAGTTAGACTATCTCTAAATAAATAAATAAATACTCCACATACCTCCCACCCAATTTTCCTGCTAGGAAATTCCTTGTGAGCACCAAGAACTTTACTGAATTCTAAGTCATCCCTCAGCTCACCTGAGACAAATGCATATTTGATTGGTTCCTCTGCTGGAAAAATGCACATTTCCTGAGCTAGACAAAGGCATAAGTGATGGCCAGTGGTGGTGGCTCACACCTGATATCCCAGCACTTTGGGAGACCGAGGCAGTTGGATCACCTGAGGTCAGGAGTTTATGACTCACCTGACCAAGAAGGTGAAATCCCATTTCAATTTCTTTTTTTGTGATGGAGTATTGCTCTGTCACCTGTTCCGCAGATGGGAAGAATGAGGCTCCAAGAGGCTCCAAGAGGCTCAGGGACTTGCCCAAGGCCCCGGCATCTGAGTGTGGGAGTGGGTTCATGGCTCCAAAGTCCTCCCTTTCCACACGAGTGTCTTGCAAACTGCAATTTTTCTTAGGCTGTCAGTTATGAGGGGAATAGCCCTCCCCTGGTTTATCCCCCTGGGAGCTTGGCATGGGGCTCTGTGTGTGGCCCTGAGTCAGCTACGACATCCCAGCTGATTTGAAGCCAAAACTGGCCCTTCCAGCTGGGGAGGGGAGCAAATGTGAATTATTTTCAATGCCTTAATTAATAATAATAGTAATATTCACTGATTGCTTTATTGATAGCATATAAATTCAGAGTCAGGAATAAGGGTGATGCCAAACAACCACAGATTGTCCACGTGGGTAACTGAGATAGGCATGGGATGCCTTTCTTTCTGATAGTGCAATGTACATAAAATTTGTTTCATACACTAAATTATTAAAATTGTATACAATTGCATTCAAGCTGTGTGTATAAGGTGTGTATGAAACATAAGTAAATGTCATGTTCAGACTTGGGCCCCATCCCTAAGATATCTCATTATGTATATGCAAATATTCCAAAATTTGGAAAATATAGAAATCCAGAACACTTCTGGTCCTAAGCATTTTGGATAAGGGATCCTTAACCTGTACCCTGTGTCAGTGTGGGATATCCTATGTAGGAAAATGTATTTGCGGTTCAACCCCCAGTCCGCCTGAGGGAAAGTCAATTCTAAAAGGCCAAGTGATGAAAGTTCTTCATCTTTGTGGACCTCCTCTGGGCTCAAACACATGTTATAGACCTCAATGTCAAAGGAGCCCTGAAGTCCCTTCAACAAGGGAGTTGGCTGGATGAAGACTGTGGTGGCCTGGAGGGTGGCTGCAACTCAGCCTCCACAGGGAATGCATCCCAGTCATGTCAAAAAACCATCTTCCTCAGGAGAAGCCAGAGATCCAGATTTTGATAGAAACTCTCCCAATTTTTAGGCCAGGCACAACGGTTCACACCTGCAATCCCAACACTCAGCCCGCTGAGGCGGGTGGATCACCTGAGGTCAGGAGTTCAAGACCAGCCTGGCCAACATGGGAAACCCCATCTCTACTAAAAATACCAAAAAAAAAAAAAAAAAAAAAAAAAAAATTAGCCGGGCGTGTTGGTAGTTGCCTGTAATCCCAGCTATTCAGGAGGCTGAGGCAGGGGAATCGCTTGAATCCAGGAGGCAGAGGTTGCACTGAGCCAAGATTGCACCACTGCACTCCTGCCTGGACAAGAGAGAGAGACTCAGTCTCAAAAAATAAAAATTTAAAAATAAGAAACTCTCCCAATTTTCAAACGTTTCCAACTAATGAAGGCAAAGCATTGGCCTACCACCTTGCACCTTCTGGGATGACAAATGATCAAAAAGGCAGACACTAGCAAATGTTGGTGAGGATGTGAGCAACTAGAACTCTCCTATCTTGCTGGTAGGATTGTAAACAGGTACAGCCGATTTGGAAAACAGTCTAGTAGTTCCCCAAAAGTGTAGATTGAGTTACAATATGACCCAAACATTCCACTTCTAGGTATATACCCAAGAGATACAGAAGTATATGTCTGCGCAAAAACTGACACACAAATGTTCATAGCAGCACAATTCATCATAGCTACACAGTGAAAACAGCTCCAATGTCCATCACTGGATGAATGAGTAAACACCATGTGGTGGGTCCACACAATGGAATATTATTTGGCAATAAAAAGAATGAACTACGAATTCATGCTACGATGTGCATGAACCTTGAAAACATGATGCTGAGTGAAAGAAGCCAGACACAAAAGCCCACATAGGGCACAATTCCTTCCTAGGAAATGCCCAGAAGTGGCAGATCTATAGAAACAGCAAGTAGATTGGTGGTTTGGGGAGGCTGGGGTGAGGGGGTATGGGGAGTAGGCATGGGATACGGGGTGTTTTGGGGAGGTGATGAAAATGTTCTAAAATTGATTGTGGTGATGATTGTGCAATTCTATGAATGTACTTAAAACCATTGAATTGTACATTTTTACAGTGTACATTTTATCTTAAGTGAATTATATTTCGATAGAGCTGTTAAAATACAAAAGTGCTGGCCTAACAGAGATCCTTGGTGGGTTAGAGTCAACCACAGGCCACACTGTTTACATTCCTTGATTCCAGAGGTTATCCTCAGTTATCCGGAAACTTCAGCTACCTGGAACACCAGTTCCTGCACACCAGGCAGGACTGTCCCAGAAGGCAGAATTTCCCCATGGGGTCCAGTAGTGACAGAGAAACACTCTGGAATGGGAGGTGAAGGGTGTTGCTGCTGACACTTCCCTTTTTGCTTTTTTGTAAAGTAAGCCATTAAATGTAGGCAGAGAAACGCTCTGTTGGTAACTTCTAGCCCCAAACGAGAAGGAAGTGGAGTGAGTGAGCTTGTGGGAAGACAGTGGTGGGCAGAGGTCAGGTGAGGCCGTGCAGATCCTGGGTGGCCTGAGAGGAAGTTCAGCAGGATAAGCGCTGACCTGATTGCTGGCTTGTTTTGCCCCCTCACCCATCAGCCAGTGGCTGAACACCTACCACATGTCAGGCACTGTGCTGGGTGGTGGTACAACATTGCATGGGAGCATCTTAGGAACATCCACACAGGGGAAGGAGCTGGAGAGAATCTGAGGAGGCCTCTTTGGGGAGGTGACATTTCAGCTGAGACTTGAATGAAGTGACATCTAGGGCAGGGGATCTGTGTGGGGGGCAGGAACTGCAAGTGCACAGGCGCTCAGCTATAGCGTGCCTGGCCCCAGAGAAAGAGACTGGACAGCTGTAGCCAAGGGGAAGAGAGAGACAGGGTCGGTTAGGAGTCAGGGAGGCCACGAGGGAGGTCCCAGACCAGGCAGGGCCTTTCAAGCTGTTGCAAGGACTTCGGCTTTGCTCTAAAAGAGGTAAGAGCCATGGAAAGCTCTGAGCAGAGAGCCCTGACCTGACCTCAGTTCTAATAGTATCCCCCCAGCTCAAGGGGAGAATGGGTTGGAGGAGGGGCAGAGCAGGAAGGCCAGGTGACTGCAGGAGGCCAGAGGGGAGCAGGGAACAGTGGCTGGTCCAGGGTGGTGCGGGCTGAGGTGGGAAAAGGTAGTCATTGTTTTCTCTCACTCCACAATGTACCTGCTGCCCAGAGATGCAGGGCAGGTGAAACCAGAGATTCCACACACATATTAGACATACACACACACATGCACACACACACTCATATATGTCCTATGTCTTATATGGATCCTTTGCACATATAAGACACACACTCATATATGTCCTTTGTAGCTATAGATCCTATGCACATATTTCACACACACTCATATATGTCCACATAGATGTAGATTCTACATGCATATTATACACACACACATATATTCTATATTCATATAGGTTCTACACATATATTACATACATATATACTTTGCATACATATAGGTTTGGCATATATATTAGACACACATTCAATATTCATATAGATTACCTATAGAATACCTACTCATTTCAATTCTATTTGTATGTGTGGATTCAAGACATATTATACACACACACATAGACTCTGCATGCATAGGGATTTGACACATGTGCTATCACACACACTCATAGACTCTACATGCACATAGATTTGTCACACATATTTTAAACCAAGTTGACACCGAGTTCTGGCACCTGTGGTCTGTGAACTTGGGTCTTGGAAGGGGCACAGCTCTGGAGTTAGGGAGTGCAGGATCTTCTGCTTAGAGCCGTGGGACTCAGGCTTTGCTTCTCTGAACCTCATTTTCCTCATCTTTAAAATGGGATGACAGTATCTGCCTTGCAGGGCTGTTGGGAAGTCTTGGTGAGATCACCATTTATGAAAAGCAGCTGATCTGCTCGGGAGGACTATTTAGTAGCAGTCATCACACTAATAACGAGGTGTGTTTGGGGGCCAAGCAAACCCCACAGAGCACCTTCCTGGAACGCAGGTGTGCACTCACGCCTACACACCCTCCGTCCTGCTCAGCGTGAATGGGAAAAGGAGTAGGCTTAGGGCTTCTGTTTGGGAAAGATGGACCAAGAACTCAAATGGAAACGTGTGAGTCAGCAACAGGCATTAAACAGTTAATGGGCGTGCCACTTCAGCTACAGTAATAATGGGGAGATGGAAGCCTGGATAATGTCCAGAAGGCAGGTGGATTAGTCAGGGCCGTCTCAGCTCCAAGGAATAAAAATCCAACTAAAACCAGTTTAGGTGAAAGATAATTTATTGGGTCACATAAAAAAATTCCAGGGGTCTTGCTTCAGGCATAGCTAGATCCAGGTGTTTGAATGATATTATTTTCCACATCTCTCTGGAAGACGAAGTTAATCAATATATGTGAAGCACTAACTAACTAACACACCTAATGCTCAATAAGTACTAGCTGTTTTTTTATTACTACAACTGCTGCTGCTACTGCCACTGTGACTGTGACCCCCACTGATACTAATATGACCCTATCAGCCCAGCAACCCAGAGGGAAACCCCAGCACTCTTTCTCAACCATTCCTGTCCAAGCCCCCAGACTGGCTCTCATTGGCTGTGACTGGATCATGTGGCCATCTCTCACCACACCCCGTGGCCCATGGCCAGGTCCTCAGCCACATGCACATCCTTGAAGCTGGAGGTGGGGGTCAGCTTTGCTCAAACTCCATGGACTGAGAGTGACAGAGCAAGACTCCTCAATGGAATATCAGAAAGACAGAGAGTGGAGACTGGCCAGGTCCAGCCATCCTTCATGTGGGCCCTGGTGGGGCCGTCTCTGCTGCCTGCCTGTCCCCCCACATGGAAGTTGGTTGTGCCTGTCCAGTCATCCTCTTACATGCTAGGTCGTCTCCCATCCCTCCCATCCCTCCCATCACCTGGAAGTCCTGAGACCTAGAATTTTCCACAATGTTACTTTCACTGCACAAAAGAGGCCTCTGGAGTTGAACAGACTTAGGTTTGATACTCAGTTCCATGTTTAATTAGCTTCATCTCCCTGTGACTCAGTCTCCCCCATTTGTGAAATGTGGACAATGATTCTCATCTCCTTAATTCAGCAGATATTTTATGGAACACTACTGGTACTTAGTGGCTACCACCTGCTTTAACACTTTCATTTTGACCCTGAGAGTTCAAAATAACCATCCATTTTTACACATGAAGAAACTGAGGCACAGAGAGGCACAGTCACTTGTCCAAGGTTCCTCTGCCAAGGAGAGGCAGAGCCAGGATTTCAACCCAGGAGTGATCAAGTTCAGTGGCTGTCCACGTGGCCGGTGCTTCACCTGAGGAGGCTGGCAAGGTGTGTCCTCTTTCACCTGCCTCAGTTTTCCTCATCTGTGAAACGGCCTCATGGCTTTGGAGCAAAGAGAATGACAGATAAAAGGGACAAATGACACAGGGATCTCCATTTGTTTAACAAGTACTTATTGAGAACCTACTGTGTACAGGGCACCAAGTCAAGCTATGGAGAAAACAGAAGCGGGTGACAGGATGGGAGAGGTTGAGAAGCTGCTAGGAGGAGGAGGCAGTTGAGCTGTGACCTGGAGCAGGTGGAGGGGCCTCCCTGGGAAGATCTGGGTGTAGGAAGCACCTGCCAGGCAGGGGGTACCTCAAGTGCAAAGGCTCTGAGGTGGGGACAGGTGAGACAAGACCAGGACAAGCCCCGCTCTTGCTGTTGTCTGGAAACCAAAAAACAAAGAGAGGAGGGGACAGAGCCAAGGCCATGCAGCTGGCAGAGGTGGAGTTGGGATGTTAGGAGAGGAACAGAGGTCACAACCTCTGCAGGTTTCATCCCCCACCCCACCCCTCACTCCCAGCCAGAGTCTTCCAGAGGAGTGATCTTCCCTTCCTGAGCCGCCCCAGCTGTTGCGGGGGCCACTGCTGTCCTGGTTCCCTTGTTTAATTACAAGCAATATTTTTCGCCCTAACTTAATTATGCAACAGACGCCAGTGGATCTGCCACCATCTGGCCCCGCTTTCTGGCTTGAGACAATGAGTCCCAGTGACTTCAAGGGCTGAGAGGGGAGCAAGGGGGAGGGACCTCAGCTGGGAGGGTGCCGAGATTGGCATGGCCTCAGCTCTGTGATGTACCTGGTCACGTCTCCAAGTCCTCATCTGCAGAATTGGGACAACTGAGGGCTGGCACAAGGGTCTGTGAGGCAAGAGCTCCTTAGAAAAGAGGAGCCCTCAGCGCTAAAGGGGACCTTGAGGGACCAGGATGCCATCCCCGAGTGGCAGATTTAGTCCCTTCTGTGTCTCAGAAGTAGAGTATAGAAGGTGCAATTCCACCTTCTGGCAACCTGTATGGGCCCCGGAGTTCCCATTCCACAGATGGGAAGAATGAGGCTCCAAGAGGCTCAGGGACTTGCCCAAGGCCCTGGCATCTGAGTGTGGGAGTGGGTTCATGGCTCCAAAGTCCTCCCTTTCCACATGAGTGTCTTGCAAACTGCAATTTTTCTCAGGCTGTCAGTTATGAGGGGAACAGCCCTCCCCTGGTTTATTCTCCTGGGAGCTTGGCGTGGGGCTCTGTGTGTGACCCTGTGTCGGCTACAATGTCCCGGATGATTTGAAGCCAAACCTGGCCCTTCCCACTGGGGAGGGGAGCAAATGAGAATTATTTTCAATGCCCTAATTAATAATAATAGTAATATTCACTGACAATTACTAAACACTGACTCTACACCAGGTACTTTCCATGAATTCTCTCATTTTCAAATATCACCAGCTTTCTGAGGGAGGCGCTGCTGTACTCACGCCACAGGTGAGGAGCCCAAGGCACTGAGCATGTGGTGGCAGAGGCAGGATTCCAACTCAGGCCCTGCAGACAGCAGAGACTGGCGCTGCTGAGAGTCAACTGTGGAACACGGGGCTTTTTCCTGCTCCATCCGCTTCTGGCCTTTCTTAAAGAGGCGGTGCCAGCATCTGGATTCCACTTTGAGGTGCCGTGTGTCCTGGGGTTAGAGCTCTGGGAAAGTCCCAACAGCAAGCATTCCAAGCTGCCTCCTGCAGGTACGTGGGTTGAGGACATCCATGCAGAGGCTGGACTTGTCCAGGAAGGGGTGGGAAGCACAGGTATCAGGGCCCTCGGCCCCCAGGAGCCATGAGGTGAAAAGAGATGCCTGAAAGGCCCCTTGTCCAGACTGCCTAGCCAGCTAGAAGCTTCTGAGCCGCTCTCCAGTCCTCTGCCTATCATCCCCATCAAACCCACGAGCTGGACCTGGCGGCCACACCCCCTCAACACCTCACTCCAGCTCCTGGCCTGACCTGGCCCCAGCCTCACCTCCTCCACGTCTCCCTGCGCTGCCTTCACCCCTAGAATCCATTCCCCACCCACGATTAGAGGGAACCTGCTAGGACCCACGGCTGACAGTGCTCCTCTCCTGGTGAAACACTTTCGAGAGCTCCCCATTGCTCTTGGACTAACCCCCTAAGTCTTGTTGCAGCCTCCACAGCCTTGCATGGTGTCTCCCAGTAGTCTCTGCACTTCACTCATGCCAGCCTCCCCTCTGTCTCCAGAGCCCACTCAGCTAGTTTCCACCTCAGGACCTTTGCATTCTCTGTGCCCTTTGCCTTGACTTCTCTTCCACTGGATCATACAGCTGCATCATCCTAGTCCACACTGAGGCCATAGGGAGCTTCCTGGACTCTGTATCTCAGCAGGTCTCTGCTGCCTAAGTCCTCTTGGGCTGGACACCCCATCCCCAAATCCAAAGTCCGGGATGGGGCTGAGGCTGCCTGCGCCCCCTCCAACCTCCTCTCCTGAGCTTCTTTTAGTGCCCCCAAAGGCCTGCCTCTGTGCCAGGGTTTTTCAGCCTTGGGCTGGGCCATTCTCCATTGTGGGGCTGTCCTGGGCTCTGCAAGACACTAAGCAGTGTCTGGAGCCTCAGTCCACTGGATGCCAGCAGCACTCTCCCCAGGTGTGAAAACTAACATCTCCAGACAGCACCAAATGTTCCCGGGCAGAACAAAATCACCTCAGTCGGGACCCCCTGGGTCAGGTTTTTGTCCCTGCTGTGCTCTCTTTTGGGGATACTTCCTGCCAGCCCTCTGCACCCACCCAGCTCACCCCTCTCTGTATTTCACAACCCTTAGTTGCCACCTGTGAGGTGACTTCCCAGTCCAGGCAGGTCAGGAGGCTTCTGGGTGCTCCCACAATGCCTTATACTCATCGTCGGAGACCTGATGATGCCATCTTGTAATTGTCAGGGGCATGTTGGTTCACCCCTCACCCTGCCCCTGGGGATATCAGCTCCACAGGGGCAGGCTCTGTGTCTGCTCTGCCCCCCACCATGTGACACACACAAGCACTGAGCACAGGGCTTGGCACAAAGGGGATGCTCAGTTCACATTTCACCATCTCTCCACCCATCTCTGCTTCTGTCCTCATTCATCACAAACACACCCCAAGTCCACACATGTGCGGGTGCCATGAGTGCTGAGAAGAATCAGATGTGGTTCCTGCCCTCAGCCCACTCACACTCTGGCAGGCAACACAACCCAGTGGGGGAGCCACAGGGGCCCTGGCAGCTCCAAAGAGGCATCTGATCCAAACTATGGGGAAGAGGGGAAGGTCAAGATGGGCTTCCTGGGGGAGGTGACGTCTGGATGACTGAAAGGATGAAAAGGAGGATCAGCAAAAATAGTGCCAGGATACGGGCTGCTCAACGTGGTGAATGTTCCAAATGTCAACTGAATTGTTCACTTTAAAATGTTTAATTGCATGTTACACGAATTTCACCTCAATTTTTACAAATAATAGAAAAAATACTGCAAACAGAGTTCCAAACAGAGGGAATACAATGTGTAAATGTCTGGTGGACAGAAACTGAAGGTCATTTCACTAGAGCTGCAGGTCAAAGGAGCAGACATTGGAAGTGGTGATGAGACAGGAGAGTTGGCTAGGGGCCCTGTGGCCACAGAGAGGAGTTTGGGCTTTTTCTTGAGTGAATGGGAGCCACAGAAGGTTGTAGGCAGAGGAAGGAGTGTGGAGAAGAGAGTGGGCGAGGCTGGAAGCAGGAAGAGCAGAGAAGGGGCAATGGCCACAGTCCATGAGTGAAAGGGAGGGGCCTGGCCCAGGGCTTGGCCAGGGAGGTGAGGAGTTGTGGTTGGATACAGGAGATATTTAGGGCATAAACCCGGCAGTTACGATGGTACATGTGGAGGGTGAGAGGGGAGCATCACAGACAACGTCCATGCCACCTCAGTCAGGAACCTATCCAGGACCTGCCCCCACGTCCCCCAACAGCCTTCTATGCAGGGGCAGGTGCAGGGACCCAGGTCTGTGCCTCCCTCCTCATGGGCTCTGCCTCCCACAAGGCTCCATAAGGGGTAGTCTTGGCACTCCCATGACCTTCTGTGGGACCTCTGGCTAATCTCTTGGCCTCCCTGGGCCTGTATCTGGGGCATCTTTGTCTACCCTTCCAGGAGGAGTGAAAGGCACAGGAAACCACCGCCCAGGCAGAGGACCTTGAAGAACCTGTCCTGCCAGGTGAGGCCCTCACCCGACCCTCTGGGGGTACTCAGCAGGTCAGGGGGCACCTGGTGCACAGCCTGGGCAAGAGACCCAGCTCCACCACAACCTGCACGGCTGACTGGCCTCTGCTCACCTAAGGGACCCTGGGGTCGAATCCTCCAATCCCAGGGGCTGTACCACCAGGCCCAGCCTGGGATTCTGAGTTCCATACTCTGGCCAGGCCTGGAGGATGAACACCCTCCCTCAGCAGTCAGGGGTCAAGGGCATGGGGGCTGCAGCCAAGGGCCTTGGGGCAAATCCCAGCTCTGCCCCTTCCTGCTAAGCTGCCTCATGCAAGTGACTCAACCTCTCTGATGTCCAAAGAAGAGATCTGTCATGGAGGCTACATCCCACACGAGTGGGGCTTTTCCACACAGGGTGGGTATGAGTCCCAGTTCACACACTGGTACTGTAGAGTTTCT
The DNA here is from genome assembly GCF_024542745.1 of Macaca thibetana thibetana. Classification (NCBI taxonomy): domain Eukaryota; kingdom Metazoa; phylum Chordata; class Mammalia; order Primates; family Cercopithecidae; genus Macaca; species Macaca thibetana. The sequence goes on along the minus strand of NC_065580.1, from coordinate 183,132,217 downwards.
TCGTGTTTTTGCAAATGGAACTGATTTTCCATCTTGTGCCATGGTTATGCCAGGCTGGAGGGGGCTTTATCTGACAGTGATTCCCACCCTCCCCACCGCCCCACCCCACTTCTCCTGGAAAGGCCCTGGGTCCTCTGGCTTTTCGTGAGGTCAAGGTGTTGGGGACAGGAATGAGGACGGGGGATTGGTATTGGGTGTCATCTTCCCACCAGGCATTGCCTGATGCAAGCTGGCCCCCACCTGAGGCCCTGCATGCTGCTGTGGCTGTCCCTTTCCCATTGTCCCTGGTCGTGGGGATCATTTGGCTGCTTCCTGGCTACTTCAAGGGCTGGTTGGAGGTTGCCTTTCCAGAATCCTGGAGAAGTTGCTTCTACCTGAGGTTCTGGGCCTTTCTGGGCTCAACCCCAGGCTAGGGGCCACCCCTGACAGCCCCTCTCTGTAGCTACCCTGCGACCCTGGCTCTGGCTCTGGGCAGAGGAGCCTTGCTCTCTGCAAGATGTGAGTTCTTCCTGCTCCTCTCAACTTTCCAAACTCAAAAGCCAGGAAGCCTCCTGGGATCCCCGTACTTGGTGCCCCAGCCCTTCCCAGAGGCGCTGAGTACAGACTTACAGTGGGGAAGGGCGGAAGGAAGAAAGGAAGAGAGAAGGGGCCTGGCAGTGTGCAGGGCAGGGAAGACAGGGCAGTTCTGCAGCCTCCGCAGACAGCAGCCCTCAGGATCCCTTTACATTTTAAAAAACTGCTGAGAACCCCAAGGAGCTTTTGCTTGTGTGGATTCTATCAGTCGATATTCATGTTAGAAATGAAAACTAAGAAATATATAACATGTTTATTTATTCACTCAAATGTAATAATAAATCCATTACATGAACATAACATTTTTATAATAAATAACTATGCATTTTAAAACAGACAAATTTAGTGAGAGAAGTGACGTTTGTTGGATTGTAGGTATTTCTGCATCTCTCTCTAACAGCTGGCCTCTGGGGGACAGCGAGTCCTCATACCTGCTTCTGCGGTGGATCTGCTGTGAGACTTTGTTTAGGATGAAGTATCTGAGAAAACCTGGCTTCCAAAGGAATATAGTTTGAAAAGGGGAGGATATTGTCACATTGTGAAATACATATATATTGAGACAGAGTCTTACGCTGTCACCCAGGCTGCAGTGCAGTGGCGCAATCTCGGCTCACTGCAGCCTCCGCCTCCTGGGTTCAAGTGATTCTCCTGCCTCAGCCTCCCAAGTAGCTGAGATTACAGACATCTGCCCCCACGCCTGGCCAATTTTGGTATTTTTAGTAAAGATGGAGTTTCTCCATGTTGGCCAGGCTGGTCTCGAACTCTTGACCTCAGGTGATCTGTCTGCCTCAGTGTCCCAGAGTGCTGGGATTACAGGCATGAGTCACCGCACCCAGCCATGAATAGTCTTTAATGCTACACAAAACCTAGCCAGTGGTAATGTCTTAAATTCATTTGCAATGTGGAATCTAAACATTTATCAATGAACTTTTCAAACTCTTTACACTCATGTGAGAATAAGAGTAAAAACGGCAAATAATCCTATGAACCCCTTGAATGGGTCTTGGAGACCCCTGGGGATCATAGGACCATACTTTTAGAACTGATGTGTTCTCAAAGAGAAGTATCCCAGCAGTCAGAAAGCTGCTGGTTGATCCCTACCAGGGACAGACCAGGGTATGATGAAGAACGCAGGTTCAATTCCCATTTCTGCTGCTTCCTGGCTGTGTGTCCCTGGGCAGCTCACTGCTTCTCTAAGTCTCAATGTCTTCATTTCTAAAATGGTGATAACAAGACCTACCTTACAGGCTTGTGGTCAGGACTCATGAAAAGCAGGGTGTGAATGCAAAGCCCTTGCTTGCCTATGTTCCTTCCTGCCACAGGCCCTTTGCCCAGGTTGTTCCCTCCATCTGAAACCCCTTCCCTCCCAGCTTTGCCAAGGGAACTCCTTTCCCTTTAGCTCTTGGCTTAAGTGCTTCTTCCTCCAAGAAGCCTTCCCTGACTTCCCTGGAAAGTCTTTTAGAGACCCCTAGAGCATGATCGAAGTTTTATATTTTTTCAGGGTTATAGGTGATTATGTATCTCCCACCAATCCCTAAGCCTGGGTTGACTTTTGCCCTCTGCCATAGGAGCTTGTGTGGAATGAACGCTGTTGAAAGAATATTGGTCACAGTGTCATCTTTGCTGATATCTTGGTCTTTCCATTCTTGCAATGAAAAAGCTGGACTTTGACAAGGGGTCCCTGCCCAACCCCCACATTCTCTGCCAGCAGCTGGACTGCACCAAGCGAGGGAAGGAGGAAGGGGGGCTCATGCTCTAAAGTTGCAGGGTTCTCTCTGGGGACTCAGCCCTGCCTGAGCCCCCTTTATGTGGTGTTCCCCCAGAGGCCATGCTCCCCATCTCCACAGCTCTTTCCTTTCTGCACATGCTGCCTGCCCTGCCCTACAGCAATCTCTCAAGCATCCAGGCTGTCAGGCGCCCTTCTCCATCCTCTACTCACTCTTCAGACGGGCTCAGTCAAGGATTTCTTCTCCCCAACCCAAGCCGACTGTGTCTCTGTGTCCCTGTCATCATGGCACACATCCCACACCCTTATCTTCCCCAACCAGGTAGCATGTTCCTCAAAGGCCACGATTGTGTCTTCATCATCTTCGTTCCCCCGGGATCAGACAATAGGCCTGGTGTCCAGTAAGTGTCCAATACATATTTGCTAAAATGATATGAACACAGGACTCTGGGAGAGGTTCCTCTTATCGAAGGAGTTTGTGCAAGTTAGCTTTGGGCTTTAAGGAATAGAAAATCAGCTCACACTGATTTAAAGTATAAAAGGGACTTATTGGCTTGTATTAATGAAAAGCCTAGTAGAAGGGTGAGCTTCAGGCTTGGTTTGATCAGAGCTTCAACTTTCGCATGTTAGTGTTTTTTGTTTGTTTGTTTCCTCTGGCTGGTTTTCTTCATGACATTAAAACAAGCATGACAATTCCAGGTCTCATTCTGTCCAGATGAAGATCTCTTCGAGTGGCTACTTGGAAGGCATCTTTTCCAGAGGCCCCTGACGTTGATTCTTCTTTAGACTCTAACCTGGTTACACGCCCATCCTTGAACCAGTGGCTGCAGCTGAAGGTACGATTTAGAAAATTAGCTTAGATTTGGAGTCAGGAAGGCAGTTAGCTCCCCCAAAAGGGGAACCACATGAGAGAAGTGTGGAGATCCCTTCAAAATTGGAGTACTTACCACGAGAACAGAAAGTGGGCAAGACCGTCAAAGCACCCACTCTAGGAGTTTAATTATATTCAAATCCATAGCAAAAAAAGAAGCTGTTTTTCAGGCAAAAACCAACCCAGGGAACTAAATGTCCAGATATTTCACCAGAACCTTGTGTCAAACATAAGAAGATAACAGATTTCTATACTCTCTGACTGAATTTTGCTGACCAAATCCAAAGTCAATTCACAGAGCCACAGATGACTTTACTGAATTTTTTAAAAATGTGTTTGTTTTTCTGATTATGATAACAACACATGCTTGTTGCTAAAATATTTAAATAATGCAGAAAAGCATTTAAAATTGTGGTTCTCAACCAAAGGTGGTTTTGTCCCCCAGGAGAAATGTGGCAATATCTGAATACAATTTTGGTTGTTAGGATTGGGGGTAGGGGTGCTCCTGGTATCTATCGGGGAGAGACCACATATGCCATTAAACATTCCACAGTGCCCAGGAGAGTCCCCTGCAACAAAAATTATCTGACTCAAATTGTCAATAGTGTCAAGGTTGAGAAACCCCGATTTAAAGGAATGTAAAAATTACCCCAAATCCTACCGCCCAGAAATAAACACTGCTGACATTCTGGGAAACATCCTTTAGAATACTCTTTTTAATATATGCCCATTGCACACACAACTTAATACAGATGAGATTATGCACATGAAAATGCTTTTCTCTACAATGTCATGGCCATCTCTCTATTTTGCCATTTTTGTTTGTTTGTTTGTTTGAGACAGTCTTGCTCTGGTACCAAGGCTGGAACGTAGTGGAATGATCTCTGCTCACTGCAGCCTCTGCCTCCTGGGTTCAAGAGCTTCTCCTACCTCAGCCTCCTGAGTAGCTGGGATTACAGGTGCCTGTCACCACAGCTGGCTAATTTTTGTGTTTTTAGTAGAGATGGGGTTTTGCCATGTTCATCAGGCTGGTCTCGAACTCCTGACCTCGTGATCCACCCACGTTGGCCTCCCAAAGTGCTGGGATTACAGGTGTGACCCACCACGTGTGGTCCTCTATATTGTCATTTTAATGAGTATTTTTAATACACCTTAACACAATGTTTCATATTTATTTAACGCAATTTCATAATTTTTAAATACAGCGTTTCATTATATGAGGACTATTGTTTGCTTAATGAATCTTCTGTAGTTTGGCATCAGAATTTTTCCCCCAATTTTTCACTACTATAAATAATGCTGCAATGAACTACCTTCCCCATAGAGACTACTTGGCCTATTTTATCTTAGAATAAATGCTCCCAAATTAAATTTCCAGGTTGCTTTAAAATTTCTGCCCAGTGAACGGCATGGTGCTCGTTGCCATTCTGCTGCCAGAGACCCTTCTAGAGCCTCTTTGGGAGAGTATGAGAATCCCCATACTCTGCAACAGTGACAGTTGCCAATCTTTTTTGTCTTTGCTAATCTGATAGGCAGAAAATGACATACGATTGTAGCTTTTATTTCCATTTCCTTGATAACTGGTGGGGTGGAACTTGTCTTCACGTGTTTTGTCCTTCTTCATTTGTGAATAGCTGATTTTTTTTTTTTTTTTGAGGCAGGGTCTCCCTTTGTCTCCCAGATGGGAGTGCAATGGCACAATCTCAGCTCACTGCAGTCTCCACCTCCCAGGCTCAAACGATCTTCCTACATCATCAGCCTCCCAAGTAGCTGGAACTACAGGCATATGCCACCACAGCTGTCTAATTTTCCCTATTTTTTGCAGAGACAAGACCTTGCTATGTTACCAGGCTTGTCTTAAACTCCTGGGCTCAGGCAATCCTCCCACCTCAGCCTCCCAAAGTGCTGGGATTATAGGCATGAGCCACTTCACCTACCAGAATAGTGGATTTTTAATAAGGGGTTTGCCTCTTATTGTTTTGCAAGAACTCTTTGTATATAAAGGATAGTAACTCTTTCTAAGAGTCTTATAATTGATGATAAAAGTCTCCCTCCCTCCCTCCTTTCTTCCTTCCATCCTTCCTTCCTTCCTTCCTTCCTTCCTTCCTTCCTTCCTTCCTTCCTTCCTTCCTCCCCCCTCCCTCCCTCCCTCCCCTTCTGCTTTCTAAGGATATGCTTGGTGTTTGGCAAGCATTGCATGAATTACATTAGGAAATAACTTTTGTAACAAATCCATTTAACAACGATTCTTTGTTCCCCACCTCCTGATAATGCTCAGAGCCAGAGCAACAGCCTTTACCCAATTCCATGTCATTAATCCTTGATCTTTTCCTGCTGAATATCAGATTGCTTTCTGAGGCTGGCAACACAGTTTCATTTTCACCTTCCTGCTGATGGAACTGCCCTGGCTCTGTGCCAGATGGCTGTTTACATAACAAATGATTTGATTATATTGTACAACCAATGGCAGCCTTTCTCAGAATAAAGAAGCCAGAAACATATAATCAAAGCCATTAATTGTGTACAAAGAAATGCAGGCCACTCTAAATTTCTCACCAACCATAATCACAGTTTTCCAAAGCAAAATAAGAACAGGGGTATGATTCCCTACTAAAAATGTGTTAGGGGAAAGACTTTTAAAAGGAAATTGTGGCTACAGCTCAGTTGCACTCTCAGATAAACACTTGAGCCTTGACTCCAATCCCAGCTCTGTAACTCACTGTCCTTGTGACCTTGGAAAAGTCATTTACTGCCCAGAGTCTCCGTTTCTTTATTGTAAAATGACTGTAATAGTAATATCAACCTCAGAGGTTTATGAGAGAATTAAGTGAGATAGTGCGTAAGAACACTTTCTTTGTCAGAATGTCTTCAGCCACAAGGAGCAAAACACTTGACTAAAGAAGGCAAAAAAAAAAAAAAACAGAGGACTTATAATTTCATTTAACAGGGTTGTTTCATTTGGAGACATAAAGATGTAACCAGTGATTCACATTCTTTTCATCTTCCTGCTATGCCATTCTCAGCAATTTATGGACACATCTCCTCATGGTTTCAAGACAGCTGCTGTGGCTCCAGGCATCACACTGGGACATGATAAAATCAAGCAAAGAGGAGGAGGACATTTTCCCCCTATGTCTCCTTTTGTGATGGAGAAAATTGTTCCCAAATTTCTGCTCTGCAGATCTGCAGACTTCTTACTGGCCAAGATGGCAGCACATCTATAATTCCAAACCAATCACTGATGGAGGAATGAGAATGACCACAGTTGACTTGGACCTATAACTCACTCTGAAGCTGGGTCGAGGAATAGCCACTTTCCCTGAGCTCCTGAGTAGATGAACAACCAACAAAACTGAATCCCATCAGCAAAGAAGTCATGGATGGACAACCGCTGTGTCTACCATAAACACAACTCCTGGGGCACATATGAGATGCCTCCAAAGTCTGGCACTTGGCAAGCTCGAGACTGGGAGTCCACACAGTGCTCCAGGTGGGAGGATCACAACTGCAGTTGGCCATGGAGTCCCCCTGGGTGCCAGACCCCTGTATGCCAAGCCCCACTCAGCATCTCCACTTGATTGGCTTATGGGAACCTCAAATCCAACACATTATATTTGAACTCATCATATTTCCTCCCCACTGGCCTCCTCTGTTGGTACCCGCCTTGCTCAAACCAGAAGCTGGCTGACCCTCAAGAGTCCCTGTTTTCCTTCCCCATCTGTGCCACATCTCTCCAGCTCTGCCATCATCTTCCACCTGGACACCAACCAAGCCCCCACTCTCCCTGCTGCTGTCTGGGCATCAACAGCCCATGCTGAACGGAACAACAGCCCTCTGAACGGAACTCTTCTCACTCCTGTTTCACTGTCACCTTGCTCAGGAAAGCTCTTCTGACCCCCCCAAGTTGAACCCCCCATTACAGACCTCACATCCTGACATACATCTCTCCATTGCTCTGATCACACTTCTTATTTACCTGTGTGATTATTTCACTCATGTCTCACCCCACCAGCTTGCAACTCCATGAGGGTGGGAATTGGATCTGTTTTGTTCACTGATAACCTTTAGTGCTTGACACATAGTAGGGCCTCAATTTTTTTTCCTGAATCCTATAAATGAATAAGTTCATTCCCTTCCCTGTAGCCAGGGAGATTGCTCTAAGAAGCAAATCTAATCACTCCCTCTCCTTCCATAAGCCTTCCATGACTCTCCTTTAACCACAGGACAAAGTCCAAAGGGCTTAACCTGGCTCTTTCAGGCTCCTCGAAGTGGATTCTGCCACCTCTCCAGCCCCATCTCACCTGCCCCATTGTCCTTTACAGTCCAGCCATCCTCCACTTCTTTAGGTGCCTCAAAGTCTCCATGTTCTCTCCTACCCCTGGATCTGCCTATATGCTATGTCTCTCCTGGAAACTTTGTCTCAAAAAATCTTCATTCTCATTGTCAAGGCTTTAAAATTTGCCTCTTTTGGGGAAGGTTTAGTTCTGCAAGCTCATTCTGGAAATCTGGGTTCCTTCTCTCTAGTTGTTGTCATCCTCAATCCATAGCTTCCCAAGTCCAAAACAACTGCTATAGCTTCTCCATCACATCTACGTTCCAGGTAGAGGGGAAAGAGAAAGGGTCATTCCTCTTAAGGGCATGACTCAGAAGTGGTGCCTATCACCCCTACTTAATCCCATTGGCTGGAGTTTAGTCATATGACCACACCTAACTGCAAAGGAGGCTGGGAAATAGAATCACTATCTGCTGATTATGTTAGTGTGTTTCCCACTAATGCTCCAAAATTCTCTCAGTATGAGAAAAAAGCTGATGGATGTTGGTGGATGCTGATGGTCCCTGCCACATTCAGTGCAGAGCATGGAGTTATCTTTGTCCAGCCAGACGGTGAGCTCCCTAAGGACAGGGACCATATATGGTGGTCATTGTAGCATCTCCTGCAACTTGCAGAGTTGCGACACATGGTTGTGACACGTGGAAAATCAGAGTGAATGGCAGAGGCTGGAAATACAAGGCGGAGAAACTGAGGCAGGCCCCAGTTGAGTCCCACACACATTTTCCGGGTGCTGATTACACATAAGACCCTGGGCTTGGTCCCGGTGCCTGGGGGGCAGCAACGCTTGTCTGGCCTGGCAATGTCCCAAAAAACACCAAGTCGCTGGCTGCAAAACCCCACCTGTTGGGGAAGCTGCAGAAACAAAGCAGAGTCCATGGTCAGAACAGGAGGTGCCACAAGGGCCTACAGGTAAGGCAGGTCCCAGGCCCTCAATCCACCTGGCCCTGCCCCACTGCACTTCGGGCCGCTCCCCAACATTATCTGGCCTTGGGCCCAGCCCTGAGCATCTGCCCTTCGCTGGGTTCCCCTCTCCTGTCAGCTGTCATGGGAAAGGCCAGTCTCACAGCTGCTGTACTTGCTGTTCCCTCTGACTAGACTTCCCTTCCATGCTGCTCTAGCTTCTCCTGCTCTCAGCTTAGACGGTACCTCCTCACTCTCTCCAAAGACCACCGCTCGCCCCGGTGCCTCTCCACCACATTGTGCATCTTGTTGCTTACCAGCATGGGTCCGTGTGGGGTCATCGGGGAACACTGCTCTTGTTTATTCATTTGTTGGCTTCTTTGTTGTCTGTCTCCCCCAGTAGAGGACATGGACATTTTCTGTCTTGTTTTCCCCCATATCCAGAGTATAGCCCAGGGCCTGCGCACATAGTAGGTGTTCAGGTAATATCTATGGACTAAATAAATACACACACAGTGAGGAAAGACAAGAGAATTAGCACTCACTGCACTTGTATGACATGCCAGCTGCATGCATTCTGAGTCCCATGACACCACTGCCTGGTCAGAATCATTATCCCCATTTCACAGCTGAGAAAACTGAGACTCAGAGAAATGAAGTGACTTGACCGAGGTTACGCCAATAGGAAGGGCCAAGTCACAGACGGGAGAGAAATATTTTTGACGAAATGCAAAGATCTTGGAGGAGGTGGTGGTTTCTTAGTTGTACACACCAATCAAAGCTTGTAAAACTGTACCCTTGAAATCAGAGGTTCTCATTCAAGGATGGTTTTACCCCCAGGAGACATTTGGCAAAGTGAAGAGAAATTTGGTCATCATGGGGGTAAGTGATGCTACTGGCATCTCGTGGGTAGAGGCCAGAGATGCCGCTAAACATCCTACAGTATCCAGAACAGCCACCACAGCAAAGAATTATCGGACCCAAAATGTCGACAGTGATAGGTTGAAAAACTACTTTGAAGGAATGCAGTTTACTGAACACAAATTATATACTCCATTTATTAAGGTATAATCAATGCATTTTTTTATAAAATAGAAAAGAAATAACATAATTGGAAAAGAAAGAAACCAACTCACTACAAAACAATGGCCAAATAATTTAAAAAAGCAAAGAACAGATGAGAAAATACAAAGAGCATGTGAATGTAAGATTTTAGGAAGGTGAGTGAGCTTGTGCACATGTGCATGTGTGTGTGCACATGTGGCTGAGCATGTGTGAGTGAGTAGGCATCTGTGTGCTGTGTGTGGGAGCTGGGCAGGGGGCAGCGTGTATGACTGAGTGTGCCAGCACATTTCTGAGCATTTACTAGTGTGTGTCTGGGGGTGTGAATGACAAAATAAGTGTATATGGTTAATTGTATGAGTGTGTGAGTGAGTGTGGGGAGGAAATGTGTGTATCCTTGACTGTGGGAGTCAGTGTGTATATGTGAGTGCACATGCACATGCACTGTTGTGAAAAGTTCTGAAAGAACCCCTCCCTGCCTTTTGTATTTTTTATTTTTTTGAAACGGAGTCTTGCTCTGTTGCCCAGGTTGGAGTGCAGTGGTGTGATCTTGGCTCACTGAAACCTCCACATCCTGGGTTCAAGTAATTCTCCTGCCTCAGCCTCGTGGGAAGCTGGGATTACATGCATGCAACACCATGCCCTAATACTTTTTTTTTTTTTTTTTTTTAGTAGAGACGGGGTTTTGCCATGTTGGCCAGTCTGGTCTTAAACTCCTGAACTCAGGTGATCCACCTGCCTGGGCCTCCCAAAGTGCTGGGATTACAGGTGTGAGCCACCGTGCCCAGCCAAGAAACCCCTTTTACATACAGAGTTTTGCTCCTTTGCATGACAATGTTCATGAACAGGTGGGGTCAGCTGGTGGATGTGTTTAAAATCATGAGAGAAGTGGCCAAGGAGCTCTTTAGAAAGGGCAGAGGGAAGTGGTATATCCAAGTTGATCCCTGACCAATCTGAACAGGTGTCAGCTGCAAATACCCAAGCCAGCTGAGCCAGCCCTAGTCACCCCAACTTCTGTTCCCACCAGCAGCATCTTAGAAGGTTTGACTTTGAGTCATTCTCAGGCCACCCCCAAAGCAAACCAGCAAATGGTCAACTTTATGATAACAAAGTCAACATATTATAATCTCATGGGCAGTCAGTTACAAGGGCAAATATTCATTCATACACCAATATTTGCTGTACCCAGGCACAGTTTCTGGTGCTGGGGATGCCACTGAGAACAAGATGGACAAAAATTCATTTGCTGGTGGCACTGGTGGGAACAAGCAGATGACAAAATGAGTGAACAGCCTGTGGAGAGGGTTAATTGGTGGTAAGTGCTCTAGATAAAAATAAAGCAGGAACAGTAGATCCAGAACACCAGGTGGGTTTGCAGTTTTAAAAAGATTGATCAGCTGGGGCTCCATGGGAAGCTGGCATTTCAGTGAAGACCTGAAGGAGGTGAGGGCTGAGCCACGTGGATCTCTAGCAGAAGAGCAACCCCTAGGCAGAGGCCACAGCAAGTGCGAAGGACCGGTGATAGCACACACCTGGCCAGTTCAAGGAACAGAGAAGGGGCCAGTGTGGATTTAGTAGCTTTTTAAAAACTGATGATAAAAGCAAATGGTGCTTGTGGAACCACCACACAGAAAAATGAATAAAAGAGAAACTGAAAGTCCACAGTCACTGAAGGGTAGGGGCGGGGAAGATACACTAAGGATCTGGGTGTCTGGGGTACAGTTCACTTGATAATCAAAGCAATTTTCTGTTTTGACAAGGCAATGCCAAAATAGTGCAGCTGCGCTCAAACCTCCCAGCTGCAGCAAAACACCCACCATTTTTACAGCTCGCACCCCAGGCTTGAGGCGAGCCAGGTACATAGTAGGCACTTGCTCTGCCTTCTACATCCTCCCAGTTCCCTGGGTCCTGGGGGGGGGGGTGAAGAAAGATGAGCACAAATCCCCCAATGTACATACAGACTGACTGATCCCCAGATCCCCACAGGCTGCCAGCCAGGCCCCCAGCAGCAGACAAGGAAACTCTGGTCCTCCCAGTTCTCTCAGAGTGCTGCGTGATTCCCGTCGGATGAGAAGCGGGCAACCAAGTCTGGCTTTTGCCTGGTCATCTAGGTTCATTTCATCTGCACGTCCATTGTCTTCGTGGAGGGGCTGCTGTGCTGGGTGGAACGGCCTCTCGCCTCGGATCTTTGGGCTGCCAGGAACTTCAGGGGGCACAAGGCTCTTGGAGTGGGCTGATTTCAGTCCAGGTCGTGGGTCGTGGTCTCTCTGTAGGGCCCGGGTTTGTCTGCACTCTGCCGGAGGCTCTTGATTCCTCTGGCAAGAATCCGTGCACTTGAATTGGACTCCAGCACAATCCTTCTCTTTCTCCCAGGCGGGCCTTGCTTTTGTCTTGCTCTCACGGGGGATCCACAGTGCCCCTCAACAGCACTGGTGGACAACCACTTCAATCTTGCAATCGCCGCAGACGGCCTCTGAGACCCTCTCTCCACCTCACGTGCCCCCGTGGGATGCCAGTTCCAGGGGTGAGACCCCTTCTCCACCGTGTCCTTCCCTTGGTCGCGGTTCCCGCTTCTCTCCGACTGCCGTGCTGAGAAGCAGGAGTCCCTAAGCAGCCCAGGATGAAGGGAGAAAGTGAGCTCAAGGGTCCCGCAATCTCTCGCTGACACCCTCCCTCCTCTGGGGTCTCAGGTATTCATCCATCAGCCGGAGAGCCCCAACGACTCACCCGACTGCATTCCCAACCCTCTGGGACCCGATTCCTGCACAGAGCCGTTTTCGGGAATGAAGTCCGAAGAGCCCTTTCCAGCGACCTCCTCGCAGTCTCCCATCGCCTCCTCCTCCAGGGGGAGCCGACCACGGAGACGGCCTCGGGAGGCCCTTTGGGGGAGACTTTTCTCGGCCGCAAGGGCAGTCGGAGGCAACCCTTTTCCTCAGACCAGGCCGGCTCTGCCTGCACCATGTTCCTTGCTTAGGCAGGCTGATAACCATGCCAGCCTGGCGCTCGAGCCAGCCCCTCGAGTGCGCATGCGCCAGTGGCCGGGCACCTGGCGCGAGTGCTGAGCCCTGGCTTGCGTCACAGTGAAGGTCTTCGTTGCCTGGCGACGAGTCCCTGCGGCTTAGCGGAGAGGGGGGACCTCTGTGATGGGCGTCGGTGTTGTTGGGCTCCCGCCTGCGTTCTCTTGGGGATCCACGGTATAGTCCCACCATCTAGGACAGGGCAGGGCAATCCAGCCTGAGGAAACGTCCGGGGAAGGCCCAGGGATCCACCGCGAAATCCCTAACCCTCCAAAAGGATCCGCGCCATGCGTCAAGCCTGCCTGGACCCAGTGGGGGTCAGTCTCCTTAAACGTTGCCCCCTCCCCCCCCCCCCCCCCTGACTACAGCAGGCCTGTGTTCTCGGGGTGCTCTCTCCTGGGAGGGGCTTCCTGGCGGAGCAGAACCGCGCAGCCTGAGAAGGTGCCCGGAGGTGTTTTTGTGCGGGATTGTTTCGAGTGTTGGCTGCCCGTGTGTGTAGGCGGCACTGTGGGGGTGTGTGTGTGTGTGTGTGTGTGTGTGTGTGTGTGTGTGTGTGTGTGTGTGTGTGTGTGCGCGCGCGTGCGCGAGTGCTTGTGTGTGGCTGTGCGCGCGTGTGTGTGTGTTGGGTGTGTGTGTCTCTGTGGGCCTGTGTGCTGTGTGCGTGTACGTGGCTTCTGCCGATAGGAAGATGGCTCAAGCACTGCAGCCCTTATTTGTTTTTTCTTTTCGTGTACCCCTCCTGCCCCGGAGTCCACCGATCTTCTGGTCCGCCACTCTGTGAGGCTCTGCTTGGGTTCCGGAGCTCCGTGTCCTTTGTTTTTTTTTTTTCCGTGGTTCCTGTATCCGGGGTGAACTGTGGGATTGGCTGAGACTCGCAGGAGCCCTAAGCACCTCCCCCCCGCCGCAAAGCAGCAACTCTGCTAGCAAGGAAGAGGAGCACACCACCCCCCTGAGAACAGAAACCTCCGAGTGCCTCATTTCCCTGTGGCCAAGCCGGGGCCCGACCCTAGCAGTCCTGTGGGCAGGGCTCCTCAAATCCCCCTGGAATTCGGTGCCTAGCCGAGCAGCCGCTTCACGTCGTGAGGTCAGGAGGCGAGCACTCCTCCATCGTCTTGGGATTTCATTCCGGGGACGGAGAGGGTGGGCAGCAGTTTGCTCAGATGGGGTGAGGATGCAGTCTGGTGAGGTGTGCGTGGGGTCCCCCCCCCAGCTTCATCTGTTAAACAGGTGCTTCCAGATGAATACGGAAGGTACTTCCGACTCCACCCCCGCGTTCCCTTGGTGGCACTAGCGGTCCGCACCCTGGCCCGGTGCCCATGTGGGAGGACTCCAACGTGCTAGGGGATCAGTTGGAGCACAATCCCCGGCCATTCTGGCCAGCTTTCGATTTCGGCTGTCATTCCGGGAAACACGTGGGAGTGGGATGCACTGAAGCTGGCTGGGATGTGGCCTGCATAGGGGCCTCCTCTTTTCCTGACTCCCACGCTTCTCGTGGGCCTAGGGTTTCCTGGGTCTGGCTCAAAGACTTCCACAGTCAACGTTTCCCTGTTCACGGAGGATGACCCTCATGGGGACCGTTGTACGCGTGTTTCCTTCTAAACGCCGTCACGGTGCAAGGACTCGGCTGCTGTGATCCTTTTGGAAGAGTGAATTCCGACGACATCTGCCCACAAGGAAACTCTGGTCCTCCCAGTTCTCTCAGAGTGCTGCGTGATTCCCGTCGGATGAGAAGCGGGCAACCAAGTCTGGCTTTTGCCTGGTCATCTAGGTTCATTTCATCTGCACGTCCATTGTCTTCGTGGAGGGGCTGTTGCTGGGTGGAACGGCCTCTCGCCTCGGATCTTTGGGCTGCCAGGAACTTCAGGGGGCACAAGGCTCTTGGAGTGGGCTGATTTCAGTCCAGGTCGTGGGTCGTGGTCTCTCTGTAGGGCCCGGGTTTGTCTGCACTCTGCCGGAGGCTCTTGATTCCTCTGGCAAGAATCCGTGCACTTGAATTGGACTCCAGCACAATCCTTCTCTTTCTCCCAGGCGGGCCTTGCTTTTGTCTTGCTCTCACGGGGGATCCACAGTGCCCCTCAACAGCACTGGTGGACAACCACTTCAATCTTGCAATCGCCGCAGACGGCCTCTGAGACCCTCTCTCCACCTCACGTGCCCCCGTGGGATGCCAGTTCCAGGGGTGAGACCCCTTCTCCACCGTGTCCTTCCCTTGGTCGCGGTTCCCGCTTCTCTCCGACTGCCGTGCTGAGAAGCAGGAGTCCCTAAGCAGCCCAGGATGAAGGGAGAAAGTGAGCTCAAGGGTCCCGCAATCTTCCGCTGACACCCTCCTCTGGGGTCTCAGGTATTCATCCATCAGCCGGAGAGCCCCAACGACTCACCCGACTGCATTCCCAACCCTCTGGGACCCGATTCCTGCACAGAGCCGTTTTCGGGAATGAAGTCCGAAGAGCCCTTTCCAGCGACCTCCTCGCAGTCTCCCATCGCCTCCTCCTCCAGGGGGAGCCGACCACGGAGACGGCCTCGGGAGGCCCTTTGGGGGAGACTTTTCTCGGCCGCAAGGGCAGTCGGAGGCAACCCTTTTCCTCAGACCAGGCCGGCTCTGCCTGCTGCCTGCACCATGTTCCTTGCTTAGGCAGGCTGATAACCATGCCAGCCTGGCGCTCGAGCCAGCCCCTCGAGTGCGCATGCGCCAGTGGCCGGGCACCTGGCGCGAGTGCTGAGCCCTGGCTTGCGTCACAGTGAAGGTCTTCGTTGCCTGGCGACGAGTCCCTGCGGCTTAGCGGAGAGGGGGGACCTCTGTGATGGGCGTCGGTGTTGGGCTCCCGCCTGCGTTCTCTTGGGGATCCACGGTATAGTCCCACCATCTAGGACAGGGCAGGGCAATCCAGCCTGAGGAAACGTCCGGGGAAGGCCCAGGGATCCACCGCGAAATCCCTAACCCTCCAAAAGGATCCGCGCCATGCGTCAAGCCTGCCTGGACCCAGTGGGGGTCAGTCTCCTTAAACGTTGCCCCCTCCCCCCCCCGTGATTTCTGACTACAGCAGGCCTGTGTTCTCGGGGTGCTCTCTCCTGGGAGGGGCTTCCTGGCGGAGCAGAACCGCGCAGCCTGAGAAGGTGCCCGGAGGTGTTTTTGTGCGGGATTGTTTCGAGTGTTGGCTGCCCGTGTGTGTAGGCGGCACTGTGGGTGTGTGTGTGTGTGTGTGTGTGTGTGTGTGTGTGTGTGTGTGTGTGTGTGTGTGTGTGCGCGCACGTGCGCGAGTGCTTGTGTGTGGCTGTGCGCGCGTGTGTGTGTTTGGGTGTGTGTGTCTGTGGGCTGTGTGCCTGTGTGCTGTGTGCGTGTACGTGGCTTCTGCCGATAGGAAGATGGCTCAAGCACTGCAGCCCTTATTTGTTTTTTCTTTTTTTCGTGTACCCCTCCTGCCCCGGAGTCCACCGATCTTCTGGTCCGCCACTCTGTGAGGCTCTGCTTGGGTTCCGGAGCTCCGTGTCCTTTGTTTTTTTCCGTGGTTCCTGTATCCGGGGTGAACTGTGGGATTGGCTGAGACTCGCAGGAGCCCTAAGCACCTCCCCCCCTCCCGCAAAGCAGCAACTCTGCTAGCAAGGAAGAGGAGCACACCACCCCCCTGAGAACAGAAACCTCCGAGTGCCTCATTTCCCTGTGGCCAAGCCGGGGCCCGACCCTAGCAGTCCTGTGGGCAGGGCTCCTCAAATCCCCCCCCTGGAATTCGGTGCCTAGCCGAGCAGCCGCTTCACGTCGTGAGGTCAGGAGGCGAGCACTCCTCCATCGTCTTGGGATTTCATTCCGGGGACGGAGAGGGTGGGCAGCAGTTTGCTCAGATGGGGTGAGGATGCAGTCTGGTGAGGTGTGCGTGGGGTCCCCCAGCTTCATCTGTTAAACAGGTGCTTCCAGATGAATACGGAAGGTACTTCCGACTCCACCCCCGCGTTCCCTTGGTGGCACTAGCGGTCCGCACCCTGGCCCGGTGCCCATGTGGGAGGACTCCAACGTGCTAGGGGATCAGTTGGAGCACAATCCCCGGCCATTCTGGCCAGCTTTCGATTTCGGCTGTCATTCCGGGAAACACGTGGGAGTGGGATGCACTGAAGCTGGCTGGGATGTGGCCTGCATAGGGGCCTCCTCTTTTCCTGACTCCCACGCTTCTCGTGGGCCTAGGGTTTCCTGGGTCTGGCTCAAAGACTTCCACAGTCAACGTTTCCCTGTTCACGGAGGATGACCCTCATGGGGACCGTTGTACGCGTGTTTCCTTCTAAACGCCGTCACGGTGCAAGGACTCGGCTGCTGTGATCCTTTTGGAAGAGTGAATTCCGACGACATCTGCCCACAAGGAAACTCTGGTCCTCCCAGTTCTCTCAGAGTGCTGCGTGATTCCCGTCGGATGAGAAGCGGGCAACCAAGTCTGGCTTTTGCCTGGTCATCTAGGTTCATTTCATCTGCACGTCCATTGTCTTCGTGGAGGGGCTGTTGCTGGGTGGAACGGCCTCTCGCCTCGGATCTTTGGGCTGCCAGGAACTTCAGGGGGCACAAGGCTCTTGGAGTGGGCTGATTTCAGTCCAGGTCGTGGGTCGTGGTCTCTCTGTAGGGGGCCGGGTTTGTCTGCACTCTGCCGGAGGCTCTTGATTCCTCTGGCAAGAATCCGTGCACTTGAATTGGACTCCAGCACAATCCTTCTCTTTCTCCCAGGCGGGCCTTGCTTTTGTCTTGCTCTCACGGGGGATCCACAGTGCCCCTCAACAGCACTGGTGGACAACCACTTCAATCTTGCAATCGCCGCAGACGGCCTCTGAGACCCTCTCTCCACCTCACGTGCCCCCGTGGGATGCCAGTTCCAGGGGTGAGACCCCTTCTCCACCGTGTCCTTCCCTTGGTCGCGGTTCCCGCTTCTCTCCGACTGCCGTGCTGAGAAGCAGGAGTCCCTAAGCAGCCCAGGATGAAGGGAGAAAGTGAGCTCAAGGGTCCCGCAATCTTCCGCTGACACCCTCCTCTGGGGTCTCAGGTATTCATCCATCAGCCGGAGAGCCCCAACGACTCACCCGACTGCATTCCCAACCCTCTGGGACCCGATTCCTGCACAGAGCCGTTTTCGGGAATGAAGTCCGAAGAGCCCTTTCCAGCGACCTCCTCGCACCTCCTCGTTCTCCCATCGCCTCCTCCTCCAGGGGGAGCCGACCACGGAGACGGCCTCGGGAGGCCCTTTGGGGGAGACTTTTCTCGGCCGCAAGGGCAGTCGGAGGCAACCCTTTTCCTCAGACCAGGCCGGCTCTGCCTGCACCATGTTCCTTGCTTAGGCAGGCTGATAACCATGCCAGCCTGGCGCTCGAGCCAGCCCCTCGAGTGCGCATGCGCCAGTGGCCGGGCACCTGGCGCGAGTGCTGAGCCCTGGCTTGCGTCACAGTGAAGGTCTTCGTTGCCTGGCGACGAGTCCCTGCGGCTTAGCGGAGAGGGGGGGACCTCTGTGATGGGCGTCGGTGTTGGGCTCCCGCCTGCGTTCTCTTGGGGATCCACGGTATAGTCCCCACCATCTAGGACAGGGCAGGGCAATCCAGCCTGAGGAAACGTCCGGGGAAGGCCCAGGGATCCACCGCGAAATCCCTAACCCTCCAAAAGGATCCGCGCCATGCGTCAAGCCTGCCTGGACCCAGTGGGGGTCAGTCTCCTTAAACGTTGCCCCCTCCCCCCCCCCCGTGATTTCTGACTACAGCAGGCCTGTGTTCTGTGTTCTCGGGGTGCTCTCTCCTGGGAGGGGCTTCCTGGCGGAGCAGAACCGCGCAGCCTGAGAAGGTGCCCGGAGGTGTTTTTGTGCGGGATTGTTTCGAGTGTTGGCTGCCCGTGTGTGTAGGCGGCACTGTGGGGGTGTGTGTGTGTGTGTGTGTGTGTGTGTGTGTGTGTGTGTGTGTGTGTGTGTGTGTGTGTGTGTGCGCGCGTGTGCGCGAGTGCTTGTGTGTGTGCTGTGCGCGCGTGTGTGTGTGTGTGTGTGGTGTGTGTGTGTGTGTGGCCTGTGTGCTGTGTGCGTGTGTACGTGGCTTCTGCCGATAGGAAGATGGCTCAAGCACTGCAGCCCTTATTTGTTTTTTTTTTTCGTGTACCCCTCCTGCCCCGGAGTCCACCGATCTTCTGGTCCGCCACTCTGTGAGGCTCTGCTTGGGTTCCGGAGCTCCGTGTCCTTTGTTTTTTTTTTTTCCGTGGTTCCTGTATCCGGGGTGAACTGTGGGATTGGCTGAGACTCGCAGGAGCCCTAAGCACCTCCCCCGCCGCAAAGCAGCAACTCTGCTAGCAAGGAAGAGGAGCACACCACCCCCCTGAGAACAGAAACCTCCGAGTGCCTCATTTCCCTGTGGCCAAGCCGGGGCCCGACCCTAGCAGTCCTGTGGGCAGGGCTCCTCAAATCCCCCTGGAATTCGGTGCCTAGCCGAGCAGCCGCTTCACGTCGTGAGGTCAGGAGGCGAGCACTCCTCCATCGTCTTGGGATTTCATTCCGGGGACGGAGAGGGTGGGCAGCAGTTTGCTCAGATGGGGTGAGGATGCAGTCTGGTGAGGTGTGCGTGGGGTCCCCCAGCTTCATCTGTTAAACAGGTGCTTCCAGATGAATACGGAAGGTACTTCCGACTCCACCCCCGCGTTCCCTTGGTGGCACTAGCGGTCCGCACCCTGGCCCGGTGCCCATGTGGGAGGACTCCAACGTGCTAGGGGATCAGTTGGAGCACAATCCCCGGCCATTCTGGCCAGCTTTCGATTTCGGCTGTCATTCCGGGAAACACGTGGGAGTGGGATGCACTGAAGCTGGCTGGGATGTGGCCTGCATAGGGGCCTCCTCTTTTCCTGACTCCCACGCTTCTCGTGGGCCTAGGGTTTCCTGGGTCTGGCTCAAAGACTTCCACAGTCAACGTTTCCCTGTTCACGGAGGATGACCCTCATGGGGACCGTTGTACGCGTGTTTCCTTCTAAACGCCGTCACGGTGCAAGGACTCGGCTGCTGTGATCCTTTTGGAAGAGTGAATTCCGACGACATCTGCCCACAAGGAAACTCTGGTCCTCCCAGTTCTCTCAGAGTGCTGCGTGATTCCCGTCGGATGAGAAGCGGGCAACCAAGTCTGGCTTTTGCCTGGTCATCTAGGTTCATTTCATCTGCACGTCCATTGTCTTCGTGGAGGGGCTGTTGCTGGGTGGAACGGCCTCTCGCCTCGGATCTTTGGGCTGCCAGGAACTTCAGGGGGCACAAGGCTCTTGGAGTGGGCTGATTTCAGTCCAGGTCGTGGGTCGTGGTCTCTCTGTAGGGCCCGGGTTTGTCTGCACTCTGCCGGAGGCTCTTGATTCCTCTGGCAAGAATCCGTGCACTTGAATTGGACTCCAGCACAATCCTTCTCTTTCTCCCAGGCGGGCCTTGCTTTTGTCTTGCTCTCACGGGGGATCCACAGTGCCCCTCAACAGCACTGGTGGACAACCACTTCAATCTTGCAATCGCCGCAGACGGCCTCTGAGACCCTCTCTCCACCTCACGTGCCCCCGTGGGATGCCAGTTCCAGGGGTGAGACCCCTTCTCCACCGTGTCCTTCCCTTGGTCGCGGTTCCCGCTTCTCTCCGACTGCCGTGCTGCTGAGAGCAGGAGTCCCTAAGCAGCCCAGGATGAAGGGAGAAAGAGAAAGTGAGCTCAAGGGTCCCGCAATCTTCCGCTGACACCCTCCTCTGGGGTCTCAGGTATTCATCCATCAGCCGGAGAGCCCCAACGACTCACCCGACTGCATTCCCAACCCTCTGGGACCCGATTCCTGCACAGAGCCGTTTTCGGGAATGAAGTCCGAAGAGCCCTTTCCAGCGACCTCCTCGCAGTCTCCCATCGCCTCCTCCTCCAGGGGGAGCCGACCACGGAGACGGCCTCGGGAGGCCCTTTGGGGGAGACTTTTCTCGGCCGCAAGGGCAGTCGGAGGCAACCCTTTTCCTCAGACCAGGCCGGCTCTGCCTGCACCATGTTCCTTGCTTAGGCAGGCTGATAACCATGCCAGCCTGGCGCTCGAGCCAGCCCCTCGAGTGCGCATGCGCCAGTGGCCGGGCACCTGGCGCGAGTGCTGAGCCCTGGCTTGCGTCACAGTGAAGGTCTTCGTTGCCTGGCGACGAGTCCCTGCGGCTTAGCGGAGCGGAGAGGGGGGCCTCTGTGATGGGCGTCGGTGTTGGGCTCCCGCCTGCGTTCTCTTGGGGATCCACGGTATAGTCCCACCATCTAGGACAGGGCAGGGCAATCCAGCCTGAGGAAACGTCCGGGGAAGGCCCAGGGATCCACCGCGAAATCCCTAACCCTCCAAAAGGATCCGCGCCATGCGTCAAGCCTGCCTGGACCCAGTGGGGGTCAGTCTCCTTAAACGTTGCCCCCTCCCCCCCGTGATTTCTGACTACAGCAGGCCTGTGTTCTCGGGGTGCTCTCTCCTGGGAGGGGCTTCCTGGCGGAGCAGAACCGCGCAGCCTGAGAAGGTGCCCGGAGGTGTTTTTGTGCGGGATTGTTTCGAGTGTTGGCTGCCCGTGTGTGTGTGTGTAGGCGGCACTGTGGGTGTGTGTGTGTGTGTGTGTGTGTGTGTGTGTGTGTGTGTGTGTGTGTGTGTGTGCGCGCACGTGCGCGAGTGCTTGCGTGTGTGTGCTGTGTGTGTGTGCGCGTGTGTGTGTGTTTGGTGTGTGTGTGTGTGTGTGTGTCTCTGTGGGCCTGTGTGCTGTGTGCGTGTACGTGGCTTCTGCCGATAGGAAGATGGCTCAAGCACTGCAGCCCTTATTTGTTTTTTTTTTTCGTGTACCCCTCCTGCCCCGGAGTCCACCGAT